>NW_019729207.1:1319521-1320459 GCF_002891405.2 Cryptotermes secundus | reverse complement strand
ATGGTTCGTTGACAGCAAACGTAAGAACAGATATTTGGATCTCTAGCGCTTACGGTTTTCCTTCTCATGACCGAAGTTCATCTAATATCGGACATGCGCAATGAAAACTGACGCGCAGGAAGTTTTGAAGACCTGCGCCAAGTGACTGAGCAAACAATGGGCGAATTGAAAATGTTATCACGTAGTACGGGGTGACTTTCGACTGCAAATTGGATTTGTTAAACTCTTTAACACACAACTCGTAATTAAACTTAATTATAACGCCATTCAACGCAAGTTTACTTGCATATGTTTCAAAATTGAACAATACCTGTAACTGTATTTGTAACAGTATTTGCATTGTATTCGATGTGTGTAGTGTGTTATTTGAATGTTGTGTCTTATTGTAGTGTCATTGCCACGGGGTAAAAACTCATTAGCAGTTTAAATAAAAAATAATAAAATATAATAACATACTAACAAATATCCGGTCCGATGTGGTTCTGTCATCACGGCAAGAGAATTCTGTGCCAGTTTGCGGGAATGTATCGAGGTTTTGCAGCTGAGAACAAGAGACCAAAACGAAGCCTATGTGCCTGTACTGTAGTGCTGTAAACAACTTCAGTTCCTCGAAGGCAATGATGTAGCAACTAAAGTCTATCACCTGCGCCACTTCATGGCAATTCATGTGTTTTATTATTATTATTTCGATCCCCAATGAGGTCACTGGATTTTTCTGACCTAATAAGCCTTCCAGCCGCACTATGGCCCTGGGGTCAACTCAGTTGTTACGCCACCTGTTATGCCGTGGTGATAGGGGGCGTGGAGGTATCCCCGCTGTCACCTTCTGTACTGCAGTCACAGGGGTAGGGCTAAGGAAACGATTTAATTACTTCCTCTATCCTTGCTTCATTGGCTAGGGGCACACTGTTCACCGGGCTTGTCAGGAGGGCGCAGGT
>NW_019729207.1:1316988-1319308 GCF_002891405.2 Cryptotermes secundus | reverse complement strand
GCATCTCTCCGTTGGATCACTCTTAGGCCCTGTACACTTGTTTTAACGTTCCTA
Source organism: Cryptotermes secundus (assembly GCF_002891405.2). NCBI lineage: Eukaryota > Metazoa > Arthropoda > Insecta > Blattodea > Kalotermitidae > Cryptotermes > Cryptotermes secundus. The sequence continues at coordinate 1,319,254 of NW_019729207.1, read as the reverse complement.
ACTCAAGTCCCATTGGAGGGGTTACACTTTAATAATATCACAATTATTAAGCATGGCGATAAGAGTAGTTCCACTTACTTTGGGTTGAGTATGCAGACGGATGGCGTTGCCTGGTGTCTAGTCGGTGCCAATTCTGGCATGGCCTTCGGCCGCAAACGGGCCAAAATTACTGTTTGAATAATCCCCATAATAATTTGCTCTCCGGGTTATATACCTTTATTCATGCTAGCTCATTACTTTCCCGGGGGTGTAAGTCCGCCTCCAATTACGTCTTATTCCAAGGTGGGTGATCTCGCTGGCTGGGGTCCTAAGGGGATGAACACGCCCCTTATCTGCTAGACCATTTGGCTAACACTTTTACCTGCAAACGTCCCCCCATCACACAAGTGTAAATTCTGTAGTTAGCAGTTCGATATACCTCCAACGTCAATCTGCTGACAAGACATTGACACGTCAAAGGCTAACGGCCGTCTAACTCCATACGCAGAAATTCCTTAAAGTTTCTTAACCGTTCTTACATCCTCTTTCGTACCTCTTACAAGTATTTCCCAAGACTAATTCTATCCTAACCAACATTTTCCCCTAAAATACAAAAAGTTAAATACTCTTTTAACATATTATCGGGAGTCGGCCTTCACGGCACAACATCAGTTTTTAACAGAAATGCGCACCAGGAATGTTCTTCGGTGGGGGGGGGGGTAAATGGCGGCAGGTGCCTAAGGCTACAACCTCACCGCCATCCGTGAGATGTCTAGAAAATGTGAGAGCCTCGACGTCTCACAACCCTATGGGCCTCCACGGTCTGTTACAAGAATAGCTTTACCTCTGGAGCCGGGATAGCTCCTTCGGTACAGCGATTGGCTACGAGCTGGACGACCGAGGATTCGAAGTTCGGGTCCCGGTAGGGTCAAGAATTATCTCTTCTCAACGTCGACCAGACAGGCTCTGGGGCCCACACAGCCTCTTGTACAACAGATACCGGGACATTTTTTCTCGAGGATAAAACGGCCGTGGCGTGGAGCTGACCCAATCACTTCCAACTAGTGCCGCATGTCTTCACGACCTAATGCTTAATGAGTTAAACACAGGGACAACTTTACTCTTTTTAACCAACACTCAACGCCGAAGTAATACCTAAGCACGCTTTTCTAGATCTCATTTTGAACCAGTGACCTCACAACCTTGATGATGGCACCAGTTCCATTGATCCATGTGTAATATTAATTAAGCCATAAAAAACTGCACGTCTACCCCCTTAATGCTTAAAGACCTGGTTTTTGTTACCACACAGAAAAAGCAGAGTCGGTCACGTAATATCTTCACCCGCTCGAACACTAGGATCGTGGGTTCGAATCACACTCGAAGCAATGGATGTCTGTGTTATCCTGTGTAGGTAGAGGCTGATCGCCCGTCCAAGGTGTCCCACCGACTGTCTATAAAGCCCACAGTACCAGATTATTTCTGCATGGGAAACAGGCCAGAGGACTCGATACGAAAGGTAGCAGAAGAAATTTCAGAGAACAATGTTGGTAACACTGCGTGCTACAGTCTTACCGATTGCGCTGTGTGTATTGCTCACATGAAATACTGACGTCAATGGGTCAATCAATTCGGATTTACGAGCTTTTAAATTCTGATCTTCGGTAACAGGTTGTCACACTTCTGCGTACAGGTCATATGAACAAGAAACCTATGTAACAACAGATACCGTAAGGTCAGGGCGTAATTACCATGCTCACGTTATCGACTCCTGTGAACTGTTTAATGACGTGTATACCTTGCCTTGTAATATCGGTACTACAACACAAAAAAAAAACAATCAGTTATAACTTGTTAGGATTTCGGTAACTCAGGCGGTAAATATTCTGAGTTGCGCCCGGGTAGGTTACCAGACCCAGACTCGGCTAGACACCGGTTGTCTTGACTCACGGCCTTTTCGTGGTTTTTCTCAATCTCTCCTCTATAATGTCAGTCTGAGAGACCTGCCCTTATATAGGCCGCGACCGCTCATTTCTACGTCCTTTCCAAATCAGCATTCATTAATTATCCTACCATTCGACGCTATATATTCTTAGTTATTTAAAGCGTTTCTAAATTAAGTAGTACTGTTTACAGAAATAATCGCTGTTTATTGTGAGAACCATAAGGAGCACATAAATACACTGTGTAGGCATAATACAGCACTGACTCCCAACTACATTGTGAGAGAGAGAGAGAGAAGAAGTGGTGGTCGTAGTGAGAGACACTACATTGGGGGGGGGGGGGG
>NW_019729207.1:1288822-1313285 GCF_002891405.2 Cryptotermes secundus | reverse complement strand
ATGTGATTGGACAGAAGGTTACGCGGTTGATTTAAACGTGGAGTAGGAGGGGGAGGTTGTGGCAGTTGTGAAGTGGAAAAGTTCAGAGGCCTGCTCCAAGCGTTTCCGGGACTCATAGGCGGATAGTCGTGGAGGGTTTTAGAGGGAGGATTTTGCGGATGCATAGATTGAAATGAGTTTCGCGCTCTGCCCACATTAGAAGGCTGGCGGTTATTCAACTTCTCAGGCTGAGGTTTATTTCTCATCTCCTTTTCCATGAGGTTCCGAAAATAGGGGCAACCTCTGTACTTGGAGCCGTGATCTCCGATTTTGCACAGAGCGCACGTGGGCGCAAATTTAGGTTCAAAACTTTTTTCACATTGCCACGAGCAATGTTCCTCTGCACAGTGGGCACAAGCCGGAGGGGCCTGACAGTTTGCCGCCACGTGATAGAATTGCTGACACCGTGCGCACTGAGGCGGCACGGCGCGTCCCTTATAAGGCTCCACAGTGATTCTGATGTAACACAGGTGGGACAACTGCGAAATTTTCTGGCTCTGTGGAACGTTATCTAGCTCAATTATGTGCATGGGCAGAGGGGTTTTGTCTCTCCAAGTGGACATTGGGATGACGTTTTGAACTGCCAGCCCAAGGGCCAGTAGCTCATCCTGAATGGCTTTAGGAGGGGTGGTAGGAGGGATGCCTTTGATAACCACCCTGTACGGCTTAGAATCGTTGTGTTTAATCAGGTTAAATGGAACTTTACTTTCTTTTAAAAAGCTTTGTAAGTTTAGGTAGTCTTGGTATGTTGAAGTCTGACATGCTATGCCAGCTTTCATTCTATAGGTTGTGAAGCCTATAGGCTGGAATTTGGAGTGAAAATCTTTGTTAAGTCTGGTCATGTCACCTTGGAAGTGGTGGTGGATGACGACCGGCGGAATTTTCTCTCTGGGTGCGGTTAGGAAGTTGGTCCTCTTCTCTGAGCTGCCAGCAACACGGCTCTCAGGAGCGGGAGAGGATGGCAAAGCTGTATTAATGGCGGCTTCTGTTATGGGTGGGTTTACTTTTGCTTTGTTTTTTCTCTTTTTGGGGGTAATGACAGTGAAGTCATTATCCTCCGCTATCTCATCTGGATTAGGCGGTTCAGAAGAGGCTCTTGCCGATAAAGCAGGTTTCTGTGCACCTTGCCTCACAGCTTTAGTTCCACCTTGGGAACAGTGTACATCTGCAGCCACTGTAAGGCTGTGATTGCCAGAAGGGCATATCACGGGCGAGGCTGACTTGGGTCTGCTTGGTTCGGACTGTTTAAGATTTTCTTTAGTTGGAGGGGTTTTATTTTCCGGCCATATCGATGCCATTTCTGAATCTGAATATTCAGATGAAGCACTATCGGACTCTACGCTCACTGGGGACCGGAGCGCGTGTTTAGGTTTTATGGTTAAAATGGTTGGTTTTTCTAATGGTTTATTTTTTTCGGCTTTATTTCTATTTACTTTTCTGGGTTTCTTTATGGTTGTATTTAGGGCTGCGGGGCCTCCAACGTCCATAACCCTCTTAATGCCTAGGGGGTCCAATCTAATGACCTTGGACTTCACCATGCTGGCAGCTACGGTTTACTCACCAACACCGAGCGTACCAGGGAAGTGATAATACTATTTGGAACGGGGTATAAGTTAAAAGTTAAAAGGAACTGAACCAAGGACAGTTGCATCATCCGGTGACAGCAGTAACCTCCGACAAGCAGGCGGGCCGAAGCCCACCTGAACTTACTCCTACAAGCTAGCGCTGATTCACCGATGTTGCAACACTGATTAAGGGTGGAATGTAAGGATTACAAAGGATCCTCAGCGTTCGTTGGCACCGTTAGGTTTCAACTGAGGCAGTACCGCCGGGAACACAAGCGTAAGCTGGAATCCTCTTCTTTCTTCTCTTTGTCTGCAACGTACGGGGCTGGTTATTCAGAACCGTAAGCTGTTCGATGTCTTGGAGCTCCCGCGCTGGGCCAAGAGAACAGGCCTGGCTTGGGTATGCGACCTTCCTGCCTGAAGTCTCTCCGACAACTGACTCTGTAGGCATAATGCAGAGTTCTGTAATATATACAAATTCAGTGCGTACCTCGCAGGAAACACATTACGTCTCCGTTACAAAGCCCAACCGATTATCGTTGTTTAAGGAAATAATCGATGTTTAATGTGAGAAACATAAGGAACACACAGATACACTGTGTGGGCAGAATGCAGAGTTCTGTAATATATACAAATTCAGTACGTACCTCACAGGAAACACATTACGTCACGTTACAAAGCCCAATCGGTTAATGCTGTTTAGAATGAGAACCACATAACACAAATGATTACACTGTGTACGCAAATGTAAAGTTACTGAACGTTAAAACTGATTATATATTAATCACTGCGCTGTGTTGAAGGTAAATTTCGTGGATTGAGAATTTGGACACCGACCGGGGGGAGGGGAAGAGCCAGGTATCTGCCACACCGCATTAAAAAAAATAACTGGAGACAGGAAATGCTGCAAAGAGTAATAGCAGAAATTAAAAACGATTTTTAAAAACATTTTCTATTCCAAATACTCCACAGGATCACTAAGCATACTCTTAAACTGCTTGAATATACGATTACAAGCAATTTTCTGGATGTAAGCGCCCCTTGAACGACTGCCCTTACTCCAAATCTCTGCCCTTTCGAAACACACGCATGGAGATACCAAAGTGTTATCTCCGTATTACTCCCTGCGTTCGGGAAACAGCCCGCAGCTCCTTCCCAGCGATAAAACAGATTCCTGCCAAGCGGGACTGCTGTAGCCTTGTATGCAGGAGGTGATCGGCCGGCTCGAGTATAGGCCGAAACATTGGTCATCCTCACTCAAGTTATTCGTGATTTCCTTCATCCCCGACAGGCAAATTCCGGGAGAGAGGCTTAAATTAGGCCAGGGTCGCTTCCTTCCAAATCCTTTCCAAAGTCATCCTACCATCTGCTGCTATACTGTCCAGGTACTGGCAGCGTCGTTCAATAAATTCCCCCTCCCCCCCAAAATAAAAAGAAAACAGAAAACCGATTGGACACAAGCCGGAGGTAGCAGTTCGCTTGACTTACTGCGTGAGGGTTTCTGTCTTGTCCACAAGATGGTGACTCTGAGAGTCTGTCTCAGCGAAACGAAGTCAGGGCGCTTAATCTTTCAAAGCACAACAAGGACAAGAACTGCAAAGAGCAGAGTCGCTCAGCTGGTCCCAATCCTGATCCAGACGAATCACATCAACGCACATTACGATCCAGTTTAATGTTATCCTCCAGTATACGCAGAGGTGTACCAAAGCGAGCCCGACCCTTTCAGATTAGTCGACTAAAACTGCGTATGCATTTCTCTTATCACCCATGCGTGCTACATGCCCCCCTCACTTTCACTTCTCACTCATTGAGCTGAGTCCTTCTTGAGAAGCCGCCAGTTGTGCAGCTACTCAAGAATTTCCCAGCATTTTATGGAACCCGAAGGTTCATTACCGTGTTCAGAAGAGCCCTCCACTAGCCCATATCCTGAGCCAGATCAATCTAATCCATACTATCCCATCCTATCTAAGATCCATTTTAATATTGTCCAACCACCGACGCCTTGGTCTTCCCAGTGGTCTCTTTTCTTCTGCGCCCCAATAATATTTCACGTAGAATACGAATTATGAAGTTCCTTAAGACACAGTTTTCTTCAGTCACCTGTTACTTCCTCTCTCTAAGTGCCAGATACTCCACTCAGCACCCTCAGTCTATGGAACTTTTCCAACGTAGGAAACCAAGTTTCACACCCATACAACACAACAGATAACATTACAGTTCCATAAATTTTAATCTTTATGTTTTATTTAGAGGTGTTGAGAATATTTGAACCGAAGAGAGATGAAGTGACATGAGGTTGGAGAAGACTGCATACTGAGGAGCTTCATAACTTGTACTCTTCTCTACGTATAATTAGAATGATCAAGTCAAGGAGGATGAGATGGGCAGGGCATGTAGCACGAATGAGGGAGAAGCGGAATGCCTATAGGATATTAGAGGGAAAGCCAGAGGGAAAGAGAGCACTGGGAAGATCAAGGCGTAGGTGGGTGGTCAATGTTAAAATGGATCTTAGAGGGATAGGATGGTATGGATTGGATTGATCTGGCTCATGATAGGGGCAAGTGGATGGTTTTTGTGGACACGTAATGACCTTCGGGTTCCATAAAATGCTGGGAACTTCTTGAATAGCTGCACAATTGGCGGCTCGTCAAGATGTGCTCAGCTCCATGAGTAAGTAAGTAAGTAAGTAATTAATGTTGTATTCAGACAGAAGGTTCTGAACTGAATGGAAGTACACATTCCCATGATTTAATGTTTCCTTTTCTTGGTTACGGCAATGACTTCCGCTTAGAAGAAGTCTGTTATTACCGGGCGTTCCCGATTCGGTACGCGCTCAGAGCGGAGAGCGACAGTGACACATCACTGGAGGCCGTAACTGCGTCTTCACCCACAAGGTGAATTGGGCAGGTAATTGCTGTTAATTAATTTCTATTTGCTAAAGATATTATTTAGTATGACAAACGTCTGTGTCAACAAACTCGGTCTAATCATATTAACCTGTTTTACGTAAGGATACCAAATGCATCGCTTTATTTAACATGTTTTCATTATGTCATTGTGGACGTACCACTATTATGTAAGGGCAACAACAACGACAGTGTATCCCTTCCACGCCATTCTGACCACTGAGTTGGCCTGCGCCTGATTGATGGAAGATGCTAGACAACAAATATGGCGGTATATTTAAGCAATCCCAACGGTAAGAGGGACACTAAGTCCCAGTAATTGATATTGTGGCGTGGTGCCTAAAAGCCAGAATACCTGAGTCAAAGAGGGCGTCCATTATTAGGCAACAGCTCGGTATCCACGGTTCCGTTTCTTTGTCGGGGTGACACGCGACAACGCACACATAACAGACGATACCACGGAAGTGGAAAAAAACTAGTGCAGTTTCCCGTGGCAACGAATACACCAGCGCCCGGTGCATAGGACACGAGAAACGGAATTCTTGAAGAAGGTGTTTTCTAGTCCGTTCGACGGTAGGATACAAGAGACCAGACCAGATCAGAGCGAAGACTTCCGTATGGAGGCGGGGTCGAATACCTCCACAGTGACCTTGCGAGTCGTAGGAGGCGACGAAAAGGGAAGTCTCAAATCTGAGACAGTAAAATATGGCCACGAGTTCCAAGGGACTCGGACCCGAGAAAGACTGGGCTGGCAAGAGCCAGCAGCATATACAAAAGACAGACCCGTCCTCTCGTCAGAGAGGTCGCCCCACAAAACAAGACCGTAACGACCGTAACTATCAAACAGTAATAAATATCTGGTCATGAGCCCCAGATGGGGCTCGACACCAAGACTTATTGACTGATCGTCAATCGCTATGTGACTTTGACTTAGACTTTGACAGAGCGAAGAAGACAATAGGGGCGAACGGAGGAGAGCGGAGAGCGGAAGACACCAGCTCAGCTAAGAACCAGAAGACGACGGACTAGCCAGGTTACGTCGTCTGGAAGGCGTTACTTCTGAGTGACTGTAATTGCAACTGTAAACAACTTACCAAGTAAACAGCTTCACTTAATCTGGAACCCACTAATATCTTTTTCGCGCTACCAGGAGACGTGACATTGGTCAGTTTCAAACATTCCGAGCACCGGAGTGGACCCAGTGCTTGAGTTGCGGGGAGGAGACGCTGCTGACGAAACTGTGGTACATGTTCCCACTCTGTGACATGTTCTTGTTTCTGCGGTTTGTTTTCTGAAGTTTCAGTATCTGCGAATATATAGAACATCCCAGGAGTAAAGGTCAATATTCTGTGATTTCATAGCATGGGCCATCCTAAACAATGATATGTACATGTGTCCTATTCCGAACGGTTTCCGAGATAGAGCTGTTTCACTGTACGGTACACTGTACAGACGAGCAACACGGCAAATCCTCACACGAGTTGCAAAGTGCATGGACGTTGACGGTGGAATTTTCGAAAATGTATTACGCTACGTAAACTGTACCCACTTTCTCACTTGAACAATAAATACCGGTATTAGAAATAGTATGCAATATATCTTACTTATGTGTACCAACAATGTTTTAAATGTACAATCTGCTGGTCCTCACCAGCGCAGTTATTCTCTGGTCTGAGTCCCGCGGGACTCATGATCATATTTTACTGTCTCAGATGCGAGACTCCCACAACCTGGAGGGCCAGGTTCCCGTATTTATTTCCCCCAGGAACATGGTGGCCCAGTTATCCCCCCAGGCACTGGGTTCCCTTTTTATCGCCTCATATGACTCGCAGGGCTACGGTGGAGGTATTCGAACCCACCTCCACGCGGGGCACAAATGAATTTTAAGTTTAAGTTACTTTACGCCTGGGGGTTTACCGCCCATCAGTTCGTCGTGGCGCCAAGCCCCTCGAGTCGCACGACCAGATATCTTTTGCAACTGAACCCTTGAGACCATAGTCCTCTCTTACGATAAGATGGATCTGTGGCGTTCACATGGGCCTAAATGCAGTATCACCACTCAGTCCATGCTTTCACGTGTATAGTCATCGCGGTCCCTCATGTACGTTCATGTAACACTTTTCTAATCTAGTAAAATAGAGACACATTAAAATAAAAACTCCTTGTTTCCTATCTCGGACCTCACAGAGAACACTTACAGATGTTTCATATGAGGTTCACTATAGCCAATATGTACGGCAGCCACGGCTGCTTCAGCGATATATTGCGGCAGTTTTCTCATGTCATTGAAGTCCTCATTCAATTCTTTTCATTTAGTTAAAGGTAAAAAAAGGTAAAGCTATCCCTGTAACAAGCTGTGAAGGCCCATAGGATTGTGAGACGTCGAGGTTCCCACATTTTCTAGACAATCGGCTCACAGATGGGGGTGAGGTTAAGTAAACCTATCCCTGTAACAGGCCGTGGAGGCCCATAGGGTTGTGAGACGTCGAGGCTCCCACATTTTCTAAACAATCGACTCATAGACAGCGCTGAGGTTGTCAGCCTTACGCGCCGGCCGCCCTATACCCCCAGGAATATTTCTGGTACTCATTTCTTTTAGAGGTTGCGTCGAACCCAGGGGCATAGTGCTAATGGAAGGGTTAGGTTAATTGAAAAATCCAATGCCCTCATCTGGATTCGAACCCCCGACCTTCCGGCTTGTAGTATAGTACCTCAACAAACTACGGTACCGCGTGCCCTGTCGCAAAGGTTTGTACCACCCCTGTAGTTTTATGAATCCCGAGTCTGATGTCTGGGGTCATTCCCTCTACCAAAATCTGTAGCGTGTCAAAAGGTTAACCTGCCTTCACTTAAAAATGTTATATCTCCCCCTGCCTTACTTACTTACTTACTTACTTACTTACTCATGGAGCTGAGCCCTTCTTGAGGAGCCGCCAATTCTGCAGCTACTCAAGAATTTCCCAGCATTTTATGAAACCCGAAGGTTCATCACCGAGTTCACAAGAGCCCTCCACTGGTCCCTATCCCGAGCCAGATTTATCCAATCCATACCATCCCATCCTATCTCTCTAAGATCCATTCTAATATTGTCCACCCATCTACGCCTTGGTCTTCCCTGTGGTCTCTTTCCTTCTGGCTTTCCCACCAATATCCTATACGCATTCCTCGTCTCCCCCATTCGTGCTACATTTTCATAAATCAGTGGAGTCCCGGAGTATTTCGCCTGGGACCTATCGTTCAACTAACGCTGGTGTAACTTGATATTCGTGAGGGGTTCAAGTCTCGAGACCCTCGAGACATTGGGCTGCAACCTTAGTTTACATTAGTTTTTAAGAACAAGAGAAAAGTTGAAGGATGCATTTTTGTCTGGGCTGTTGCTAGGAGAAGGCTGGCCAGACTTACGTCCGCCAGTGCCTGTATGTAATATACACACAGTCCAAGAAATCCTCTATATTCTGCAGAGAGTACTTGCCCTTTGTGGTTGGAATACACGTTAACGCAGCCAACTGACAAATTATCATCACTGAATTATTACGCTACCGCTCGGCCAACGTAATTCAGTCGACCCACCAGCATCTTGAGTCACGACAGCCCCATTTTTATTTAATTACATGAGTAAAACATAATTTCTTAAATTGTGTGTGTGTTTTTTATTGCTAGTGGGGTGGGACTAAGTCCCTTGTACTGCGGCCACTTCTGGCCTATTGTACCAGCCCCAGATAATAGGTGAGGGTGATTGTGGAGCAATTGGTGGAATGAAGATTGGCAGGGGAAACAGAAGTACTCGGAGAAAACCTGCTCCAGCGCCACTTTGTCCACCATAAATCCCACTTGACCGACCCCGGGATCGAACCCGGGCCGCCGCGGTGGGAAGCCAGAGACTAACCGCTTGAGCTATGGAGCGGCCTTAAATTGTGTGTTACGAAGTTTTCGATACCGTATTTGTGATATCGAGAAATGGAAGAAAACATCCCAGGCCAAGATCAGGTATACTCGTATTTATGCTTCTAAACTACGAAGTAACATGGACGTCTCTTCAACGACGTGACCTGGCCTGAGTTCCGTTATAGACAGTGTCACGTGTCTTCGAACAAGGCCCGGCATTCATTGTCAAATCTCGCGCACAGCTTGTGGTGGGAGGAGTTTCTTAACACGCGTTCTTCCACTGGCCGCCTGTCACTTCTCACACCCCCCACCCTCTTGTCTGATTTTTTTTTTGCGCATTCAAGGTTACTCTTGGCCTTGTTCGAAGTTACGTGACACTTGCTATAAGAGAGAGACTGAAGCTGCCACGTGTAGGCTCAGGCTCCTCGCCATGTCACCTTTACGTAACGGATCCCACGCCACAGCAAATAGCAACATGTAAATACTCCATGAAAACAGTTTACGTAAGAAACTTTATCTTCTGTGTACTTGAAAGGACATAGACTGAAGGTGCTTGAGAACAGGGTGCTGAGGAGAATATTTGGACCGAAGAGAGATGAAGTGACGGGAGGCTGGAGAGAACTGCATAATGAGGAGCTTCATAACTTGTACTCTTCTCCAAGTATAATAAGAATGATTAAGTTAAAGATGATGAGATATGCAGGGCATGTAGCACGAATGGGGGAGAAGAGAAATGCATATAGGATATTTACGGGAAAGCCAGAAGAAAAGAGACCATTAGGACAACAAAGATGTAGGTGGGTGGATAAAAATGGATCTTAGAGAGACAGGGTGTATTGGTATGGACTGGACTGATGTGTCTCAGAACAGGCACCAGTGTGTGAGCACGGTAATGAGCCTTCGGGTTCCATAAAATGATGCCAAAGAAATTCTTGAATAGCTGCACAACTGACGGCTTCCCAAAAAGGTCTTAGCTCCATGAAGTTAGTTATGGTATTTTTCAATTGTGTTCAAATATCTTTCTGTTTTTTTCTATTCTTATAACGTCCATCGTGTCTGTTACAGTGCAATATCTATGTCCTGTCTGATAAGTTTCCTATTCAGAACAGTCTCAAAGAAGGAGATGCTTTATCGCCATTGCTTTTTGTTTTAGAATATGCCATTAGGAATGTCCAAGAAAATTAGGGTGGGGAGGGGTCGAAATAGAAGATGATACGTCATTTTCTGGCCGTGTGGACATGCTAATTTATTGGACGAAAACAAAATACCACGACTGAAATTACAGTAATGCCACCTTCGATCTCTCCATGGAGAAGATATAAAAACTAACTGTGGGACACAAACCTAATATTCTGGCGAATTAAGAGTATTCGGGTCGTGCAATTAAGTATGTCACGAAATTTGGTACGTCAGTTCTGTACATGTTTTGTACGTTTAAAGATACGAGCCTTCTCAACAATTGGTTGACGCAAAACTGAGACAAGGTCATACAAATGTCAATGGAATAGCGCCGTAAACAACTAAAAAATGGCAGAATTAAGTGGACAACTTTTAATTTCTTAGCAGAAAGGCAAGGGAGCCATTTTGGCTTGAATTTCAATATGTATCAAGATATCTATGTCTCGAGACATGCGAAATATGATGCTAGATGATATATGCTTAACTGCTTAATGGTTTTTCCGATTTTACAAAAAATCGTTAACTCTCGATTGCTTGTAGATATGTAAAGGGCTCTGAACTTATAGGACCCCCATAACCCCCGCTTATAATCGTGTACAGTGTGTTTCCCTAAAATTACTTGAACACACTGTCTTCAAGAGCGTCTTCTTTGTTTACTTTGTGCCTGGCATCTGAAGGCCATTCTTAAAGCGAAATTCCAATTACCTTTAAATATATTTTCAATAAATCTTCCTTCAACTATCATGACTACAAGGTCGCGCCATAGCTCAAGCGGTTAGTCGCTGGCTTCCCATCGCGGCGGCCCGGATTCGATCCCGGGTCTGATCAAGTGGGATTTGTGGTGGACAAAGTGGCGCTGGGGCGGGGTTTCTCCGAGTACTTCGGTTTCCCCTGCCAATCTTCATTCTACCAAATTCTTGATCATCATAGTCACCCGGGGCAGGCTACAATAGGTCAATCAGTGGAAGCCGTGCCGAGTGGACCCAGTTGGACACCACCCCCCACTAGCGAATTTAATCAGAACTACGTACATATCGTTTAGGAAGAGTATTTTCTCCGCGATATAACGCTGTGTATTCCGGTGAAAGTCAATTAATATTTTGGAAGAATAAATCGCCTCCATTTTCAGGGTCAAAGAGTAAGCCTCTCGTTAGAGAGGATGTTACGTAAGGACTATGACGGCAAGTGTTCAGTTGAAAAAGAAATACTGGTCGTGGGTCTCAAGGGGCTTGTCGCAAAGACGAACTGACTGGCGGTAAATTGCCAGTCGTACAGTAACTCTGACTCTGCCTTTGAGTTGTCAGTTGAGAGGCGGAAAGCTGATTGGGTGTGAGTGGTCGTAGAGAGTGGGGGGGAGTGAGAGAGAGAGAGTGTGAATGACAGCAGTCACCCCCAATAGAGAGGGAGTCACCAGTACCAATCAGACACTTCCTCTCGTTGAAGATGCCCCATTTCAAAACACGCAAAAGTCTGGAAAGAACAAAGATATGGTCAAGGGTCCAGATGGGGCCCGATACCAAGCACGACTATGCTGGCGAGGAGCAGCAGCAATTTATTAGAGTAGACTAGTTGTTGCAGTTGTGAGAAGTGAGAGCCTAGTAGCCGAGACCCGGGACAGTTTGGGAACTCAGTGGAAGGGAAACATCCGCCATTGGAAGCCACTACCTGGCGGCAGCTAGTGAAGGCTGAGCAGACTTTCTGCATTTTGCACTTACAGTGATTTTTGGAGTGTATGACTCAATGATACCGTAGTAGCTATTTGTAGTTACGACCTGCAAGTGGTCAATAAATCCAGTTACCAATCCGAACCCCGTCTATATTCACTCAATCATGTGATAATATACTTAGCGAGTTACGGTCGAGATGAGCGCAGAAACGCACGTAAGTCATGATGTAAAGTGCCCGTTATTACTGTCCGATTTCTTGTGTTGACAAATTTGTAGTCGAAGTCTCCTACACCGAATTTCATGAAAATCCGTTCGCCAATTCTCGAGCTGTTACACGCGTACAGACGGAGAGTAGACATGGCAAGAAGTCCATTCCTGCTGGCTCGGAGTAGGCCTCTAAGAGGCCGCTTCAGTCCATTCGCGGAGACGAGAGAGTATCTCCTTGGCTCTTTGAATGAAAACATGCAGCGATCACGTGATGCGTGTATCATTGCAGGGGCGTCCAAAGTTCACTCTTCAGTCTGAATGCAGGTTAACGTGCGTCCGAATGCAGTGAGTACACTTGATAACTGCGCGCTTTGTCCACTCCTTGCTGTCAGCTGTGGTGACTCGGGGCTTGCTTTGTTTACGCTAACTGTCTCGTCTCCGCGAATGGACTATAGGTGTGCAAGTGTCCTCCGTGTTCGGGCAACAACCAATCGAGTACCGCAAGAGTCGGCAAGGGTGTCATGGGATTGGTACGGGTCAAAACGAGGTACACTGCTGAGCCCGGGCAGCCCTCTATGTACCCTGACGACTCTTCTGGAAGCGTCTGTCTCCCCATTAAGCATCCATTTTTCCCTCCTCATCTCGTGTAAAGAACGGATAGCAAATGTTGTGACATGCCATGACACGTTTCATCTGAGGTTCTCACAGCAGTGACCATGAAATTTGTCATCTTCTGGCATATGACGCCGTCTGGTCTGACAGAAATAGAGCACTGGCTCTGCTTGCCATCTCCTTACTCTTGACCCTGAAGATGGAGGCAATGTATTCCTCTGAAATACCGGCGAACTTCTAGCACACTACACGTCGGCACATGCTAGAAGACGGTAATCTTCACTGTATGATATCTCAGGGCTCAGAATGAATGAAAGGAAAGGGCTGAAATCACATGTCGTCGTTATTGTAACGGGATTTGTGAACTATGGAACTGTAGTGGCAAACAAAAGCTGCTTCTCTGTCCCATTCCAGGCAGATCAGACTGAGGATGTCTGAGATACAGAGTACAGGACGCGTTTCATAATTTAAGATTAGCGAGGCACTTAGCACGCATTCGGAGAACATACGTGCATGCCAACTTTTGGGAGGGGGGGGGCAGGAAATCTGGGTAGCAGGGTTAAAACGGGAAGGGTGTGAAACTGGCCACTCACCTCCTTTTAGCCTCAAAGTTAAAAATACGTGAAACTAAACCTTCATTCCGTGGAGTTTAATTAAACACAAGGACATCTTCAGTTTGCCTTCCGCCGGTGAACCAAAGATATCCTGGCTCCTGGGGGCTTTAAAATATAGTGGTCATGGGGGAGGGATATGCCCTAAGGCCTCTTGAAGCCAGTTCCTCCATTAGACAGACAAGATGGCGGAGATAACAGGCTTGGAGAAGAGACAGGTCTGCTTTCGAAACATATGTGCTGTCATGTGTTGGTTATGCCATCAATCAAAAATCGTATAGGAGATCAGTTTGGGCGGCAAACAGCCTATCAGAGTACACAAACAGCCGTAGAGTGGCAGCTGCCCTGTGACCTTCACCTCTGAAGGGCAAATGAGTTCCTATCTGATATAATATTCCTTAGTCACTGTTAAGCCTATTAAGGCACAGTGGTTACTGCATATGTACCAGCTGCCTTTGACACTAATAACCTATTCTTCACGATAAACAGCGCCTATGACCCCAAACGGCATTTTGTGATTGACATGAGTTGTCTTGTGTCATAAAAATTGAATTTTTTAAGCGCCCTTTACAAAGTAAAAGAGAACGCTTTGTGGGGAATTCATGTCTGTCTGTCTATCTGTTGCAAATGACTTTGTGCAATATCACCTTGGAATCACCTTGGAACATGCTTCGCATCGCATGAATAAATTATGCGACACTTTCTGAAGTTGGTCCACGGTAATTGAACCATATTACTGTTCATCACTTGACTCGTTACTGTCGATGTCGCTCTCGCTCGAAGTTTCGCTGTCAGGTGATGTCAGCCATACAGCGTCATCTTCAGTCCCGTCCATTGCGTTGGAAATGGATGTGACTTTAAAACTTTTGGAAACCATTTCTTCTGGTATGGTGTTCCATGCAGCCACAATCCACTCACACATTTGACTTAATGAAGGTTTCTTCAATCGTCCAGTCGGCGTCATCTCCGTGGAACCGCATCTCCAGTCCCGGTAAAAGCGCCGCAAATGAGACTTGAAAGGACGGTTTATTGACACGTCAAGTGGTTGTAACATGCCAGTCATCCCCCCTGGTATCACAACCATATCACTTTTCTCCTGCCTCATCTTCACTTTCACATTTTCAGTTAAATGGCTTCGAAAACTGTCAACCACTAACATTGACCGCTGACGTAAAAGTGCGCCTGGGCGCCGAAACCACACTGATTTCAACCAATCCAGATAGAGCTCTTCTGTCATCCATCCTTTTTCTTGAACTCTCACCAAAATTCCCGGTGGAAGCTTTTCTTTCGGCAATGTTTTGCGTTTGAAGATTACAAATGGTGGTAGTTTGTTTCCATCAGCAGTGATACCAAGCATTACGGTACACCGCTGCTTTTCTGCTCCTGCAGTCCGCACATGCACTGTTTTTTCGCCTGCTTTGTTCACTGTACTTTCACCCGGCATTTCAAAGAACACAGGAGTTTCATCAACATTTCCAATAGCTCCCATGGTGTAGTTGTGCGTCTTTCTTAATTTCAGGACATGTTTTTGAAATGCAAGCAGTTTCTCCTGGTATGTGTCGGGAAGGCGCTGCGCTATTGACGTCCGTCGCCGAATTACAAGATCATGTCGGGCCATAAAGCGCCTTGCCCATCCATAACTTCCCTTAAATTCATTACGAGGAATTTTCATTCTGTCCGCTATTTTGAGGCCTTCAAATTGAATCATTTCCACAGACACTGAAAATCCATCCGCCCGTGTATTACGCACGTATCGCAAAAGTTTATTTTCAAGTTCTGGAAATTTAGCTTTCTTTCCGCGGAAAGATTGTCGATTTTGTGACGTTTTTTCAAGGGCATCTTTCGTTAGTATCCATCTTCGCACATTTTTTTCGTCAACGTCGAATTTTCTCCCTGCTGCTCGATTTCCGTGTTCTTGTGCGTAACGCACCACTTGAAGTTTAAATTTAGACGTATAACCTGCTCTTACTCGACCCATGTTTCACTCAGAACTAACCAGGCAAGTCAAGTAAAGGCGAAAAGGTTATAACTCTCCCCCGCAATGCCTTTGTTCCGAGCGGTACCGTTATTTTCGCTAGTTGCGAACTTAGGAATGTTAAACGTTGCCAAATTTCGGAATAATTTCTACCCCTGAAATAATATTCCAAGAAAATTATTTTTTCTATAATTTCTGTCTGAAAATTGTGCTGCGGCCTATACACGCACGCGGCCTATACATGCGTAAATACGGTATTTCTTATTTACTATAAGGTTGGCTTCCGTGCACCCTGCCAAAAATTTTATTGCAAAAGAGACAAACAGTTTCTAGGGGTGAAGTAGCGAGAACTGTCAGTACAATAAACCCTCATTAATCCACAGTAATTGCTAGGAGATAATCCGGATCAGTGAAGCAAAAGATAGTCCTAAAAGAAAAAAAAAAAAAAAAACCTTAGAATACAAATAAATGGAAAATTTAATGATATAGGCACTGCTGATGAAAATAAATAACACCAAACCGCTGTAGAGCCTTTATTGAAAGACTAGAAGAAGACAAATACATTTATTCATTGACAGAAGTCTCAGAAGTTGTACTTGCAGGTTTGAAGAAACTGTCTCAAGTTATGCCTGAACAGACAAGTGACTCGTCTTTCTTCCTAAATGCCATGTGCCTTTTTGAAGTACTTATGTACTTAACTGTGAACAGCATTTTTCATATTTCGATCCGGACTAGCTGACATCCAGATTAGAGAGGGTTTGCTGTATGTGTTCCGAAGCTAGTATTATCGCCTCTCCATACGTGACTCCAGAATTGACCCATCCATGAAGAACTCTTAAAACAGCTTGTGGAGTACATACGAGTACATAGTTTCTTATGAACAAGTGACGGAGGCGAGTCATTAAGATGACAAGATCTCTCCTACAGGGGCGATAAGTTCTGCAAAGGAAATTCGTCACACAGTTCCCCTGGAACCTCCCTGCATGCTGTAACTTTCAAACAGGCCAATATATAACTCACCTTACCTGTCTGTCTTGATCCTGTAACCTCGTCCATCATTCAGTAAAGACAACCACCAACGGTCAACATGTTGGCTTTCTGGGTCCACGGTCTCCATACACCCTCCATCTTTAGTATAAACGCGATCTTCTGGGATAGGACACCGCATAGCGTGGTAGGTGGATACCAGTGTCTTCGTAGAATATAATAGCTCCATCATCAGGGTAAAAGTGTTCGGAATTACTCTGGTCAGTGCAGTCGAATATGACCAGCTTCTGGGCAGACGTATTTTAACGACCAGAAAGAGATCCATACTGGTTGCTATGTTCATTAACAGGTCTGCAACTGAGGCCCTTGTTCCTGACATTTCACGTGTCCTTAACCGCTGTCAAACAGTTTAAAGAAAAGGCCGACAGATGTCTCGCACAGTTTTGCTGAGTGTGACAGCGCTGTCTGCAGAAAGTTTCGATATCTGAAATTAAAGGAAACCTTCATTATGTTAATTGCTGTTGGACGATTCACATAATGTCCTGTCGTGGCTCACAGGTCCTGGACAAAGCAAAGCAATAAACTGAACTTTATGGCGATATTTGGCAATCCTGCTCAAGGCATTGCTTACATCATCAGTAACAGAAGAAAACACAGTGTTTCCCATGTTGTCTGCGCCGAGACTGTTTGATAGGCAACTGCGTGGTAACACGCCTCTACAACAATAGGGAATCTATGTTTTCTGTGCTGCGTGGTCCGTACCGCGACTACATAAGGGGATTTACAAATGGCTTTCAAAATTCCAACCCGTGTGGAGGCGGGGGTCGAAAACCTCCACCGTGACCCTGCGAGTCGTAAGAGGCGACGAAAAGGGAAGTCTCAAATTTGAGACAGTAATATATGGTCTCGAGTACCAAGGGACTCGGACCCGAGAAATACTGCGCTGGCAAGGACCAGGAGCATATACAAAAGACAGACCCGTCCTCTCGTCAGAGAGGGCGCCCACAGAAACAAGACCGTAACTGTCAAACAGTAATAAATATTTGGTCATGAGCCCCAGGAGGGTGCTCGACACCAAGGCTTACTGACTGACTGGCCGTCAGTCGCAATGTGACTTTGACTTTGACTTTCAAAATTCCGTTCAAGTGAGTAGACTGCCGTTGTAGCGGAAGCTACTAGAAATAGGGCATAATCTGCTGTACTGAGCCTGGACTGACAGAGGCCCTGTATATATTTAATACATTCATTATCATGTTTAACATGTAAAATGTAAATATCCTTTACGTTATGACAACTGACTTACTACTATAGACAATGACTCTGACAAAAGACAGACCCGTCCTCTCGTCAGAGAGGGAACCCCACAAAAACTTTTCAAAATTCCGCACGTATATGATTATACACAAAATTATGCAGGCAACAAGCGGAAGTCATACAAAACCATGATAACGAAAGTGTTCGCAATATTGGACAAGGCGAAGCCCGGCATAGAAAGTACACCCAAGAGGCTTAAACTTGGCGGCGGTCAAGCATACGACGGTTCAAGTGAGTAGACTGCCGTTGTAGCGGAAGCTACTAGAAATAGGGCATAATCTGTTGTGCTGAGCCTGGACTGACAGAGGCCCTGTATATATTTAATACATTCAGTATCATGTTTAACATGCAAAATGTAAATATCCTTTACATTATGACAAATGACTTACTACAACAGACAATGGCTCTGACAAAAGACAGCTGGTCATAAGCCCCAGATTGGGCTCGACACCAAGATTGAATGACTGACTGACCGTCAGTCGAAATGTGACTTTGGAACAACAGAGGCTGTGGAGGCGGGGTCGAATACCTCCACCGTGACCCTGCACGTCGCAGGAGGCGACGAAAAGGGAAGTCTCAAATCTAACTCAGTAAAATATGGTCGAGAGTCCCATGGGACTCAGACCCCAGAAATACTGCGCTGGCAAGGGCCAGGAGCATACAAAAGTCAGACCCGCCCTCTCGTCAGAGAGGGGGGGCCCCACAAAAGAAAGACCGCAACCGTCAAACAGCAATAGACTTACTGACTGACTGACTGACTTGACTTGAACAGCAGAGTGAAGAGGCTGGGAATACAAGGGAGCAGACTGTTGGAATTGGGAGTTCAGAAGTGGTAACGGAATTCTTGTGGAAGAACGGGAGTCAGGAGAATGGGAATGCAACAGAGAGTACGAGTCAGTTGTCAGTAGGAGAAGTGAGTAGATGAAGCAGAATTAGAAGTCGACCTGTGAGGACTTGGTGTGTGATTAGAATATTTAGTCACAGTGAGACTCTTTCAGTTCCGTTACCAGGATACGACTAGCGAAGACTGAGGATCATAGTGCATGTGTAACGGTGATCTGTAAATTGTGTAACTCAGCGTTAGCGATGTATGCTTGTAAGTATACGTTGATTTTATAAGGTGTTAATAAATCCAATCACCCAATCCAAATATCTTTTTTTTTTCCTTGGCACTACAGCTCCAGTGGGCCTAGGCCTACCTCCATGAACTTCTCCGTTCACTTTGGTTTTTCTAGATCTTACGCATTCCGTAGGATTTCTTGGGCGGGTGATCAGCTCGTCGCAAGGCCTCTACCTGTATACAAACACAGAAAAACGCACACACACAAACTAAACATCCATGCCCTGAGTGGGATTCGAACCCACGATCCCGGTTTCCACGCGCGCGAAGACAGTACATGACTTAGACCGCTCGGCTACCGTGGCCGGCCCAAATCCCATTTAGTCACTAATATACGTGACAGTATTTTTAAGCACCGTGTTTTCAAGCATATTTTTTATTGCTAGTGGGGTGGGACTAAGTCCCTTGTACTGCGGCCATTTCTGGCCTATTGTACCAGCCCCAGATGATAGGTGAGGGTGATTGTGGAGTAATTGGTGGAATGAAGATTGGCAGGGGAAACCGAAGTACTCGGATAAAACCTGCCCCAGCGCCACTTTGTCCACCACAAGTCCCACTTGACCAGACCTGGGATCGAACCCGGGCCGCGGCGGTGGGAAGTCAGTGACCTTGTTTTCACGCATAGTATGATTCTCAGACGAGCAGATATAATGTTCGCCTTCTCCGGCTGTGCTCTTCGAATTATGGTATAAAGATGAAATACTGTAGAATATTTTTGTGAACCTTGTGTCCAATAAGTTACTTGTTATAAATTCAAAAATGTAAAGTTGTCTTTGTGCTTAACTAACCACCAAGCCTTGAAGGCATATTGGGAAGTAGATGTACAGATCCACGTATTCTTGACCTCGGAACAAGTTGGAGGTGAGTGGTCAGCTTCACGCCCCGGCCGCTTTAAGCAAGGGGAAAGAGCCCACGGTAACCATTGGAGAGGAGCTAGATGGGCCTTAGAATTGGTCTGGACGACGATAAGGAACCTCTTGCCCTTACCGGGACTCGAACCCCGACTTAATGTGTATATGCACTTTATTTACCTTTTTGATAACTGATATTTTTCTCTTCGACTTATCGATTCGGAACGTGGAACAGTATCCACAAAATTGCACAAACGTTCGAATACACACCAGTTTCCAGTAATGTTCGGTTTCCCTCGACACTGAGCTATGGACATTTGCATGCACACTGACTCCTAGGTCTTAATTCCATCTGTAACCTGCTCACTAAAGGCGCATATTTCATAGCATGGGCAAAAGAATCCGCCCTTATAGAAATTTGCAATAAATCTTAATTTTCTTTTTAGCCTACTTAGCAGGCTTATGCGATATCCAGCCTGTCTGTGTATCCCCTTTCCATCAAACCAGTCTTTATGAAACTTGATATGCATACCATGGCAACCGAATCCATCTCAACGGCGTACTTCATAAATCCTTCCCATTAGTCTGCGTGCGTGCGTATCCCCCTATGGCCCTACCTTTGCTAGGCAACGGCTCAGCTAAGTGTATCCCTCCATTCAATGCTACTGTAAACATAAGATGGAAAGCAACAACAAATTCACCCCAAAGTAATTCTGTACAAACGTGGGAACACATAGGTCTCGGGATATTCTAGTCTGGTCTTTACGTATTGGAGGACAGGAGACGAGAATATTTTGAACTGAACTGTACCAAATACGGGGATGATAAGGGAAATGAGGCCAATGTAATTTTAATGTTAGCGACGCTCCAAAATATTTTAACTTTGCCACGTTTTAGAAAGAACTGTTAGCTATCTTCATATTATGATTTTGTCTTGCATTCTGAGACGTCAGTGTAACTTTTGAATCCACTTCTTTATTACGCCTCACACAACTTCTACGTGTGTTTTTGTGGCATCTATGTTTTCTCTCAAATTAACATCATCGGCGTATACCAGCAGCTGGTGTGTCCCATTCATTTTCAGTGTTTCCCAGCTTTTCTGGACCTTCTTAACGGAATATTCTAATGCAAAGTTGAAAAGCAGTGGCGACAAAGCATCTCCTTATTTTAGACCAGTCTGTATAGGAAATGCGAGAAATAAATGCTTATCTATAAGAATTTTACTATATGTTTCATTTAAACACATTGTAATCAACCTAACTAGTTTCGTGGGTATCCCAAACTCCTAACTGAATTATAGGCTTTCTTGAAGTCTATGAATAGCTGATGTACTGTCTCATTGTACTCCCATTTTTCCTCCAGTAACTGACGAATGCAAAAAAAAAAAATCTTATCAATAGTTGATCTGTTATGTCAAAAAGCACAGTGATGATTGCCAACAATTTCGTCCAGATATGGTCTTAATCTTGAGAGACATATGCAAAAAAAAAAAAGTTTACGAGGTTTGTATCAGTGATACGCCTCAATAATTACAATAGTCTTATCAGCCTTCGTCCAAACTGCAACAACACACTCCTTAATTTACTTCGCTTGGCCTGTGTTCTTAACCATATACACACTCAGTAGGACCCTTCTGGCGAGGGATCAGCTCGTCACAACGCCGTTACCTATACAGAACACAGAATAAACGCAAAACATCCATACCTAGAGTGGGATGCGAACCCATGACTCCAGCATTCGAGCGGGCGAAGACAGTCCATGCCTTAGACCGCGAGGACAGACTTCTTACACTGCTGAGACAATTCTTCCGTATTCCAAATGGATTAAATTATTTTATGGATCTCACAACATGATGTCCCACATCCTGCTTGAATCTGTTCTGCCAGAATTTGATCAAACTTGGCAACAGCGATCTCAAACATAAGATGACTAGACTCAGATACTAATGGTTAATCTGTGTACATTTTAGTCTGCCGAACATATTTTTATTTATGGTTATTTAACGACGTTTTCAGTATCGACCCTATATAGCTTCGGATGGCAGGAGAAAAGACGAATGGGGAATGACTGCAAGGAAGTTGTGACCCAGTACACTTCCCGAATACAAGCGTATAGCGTCACATCTAGCCCAGTCCGTTCCGTCCTAACATCAATAACACTCTGTAGTTTTCTGCAGCCAATCTTAAATTCATATTTGCATCTCTACGAAAAACTGTATTTATTTGAATTTCCCTGGCGCGTGTTCCTGACAGTCCTTCAAGATTTGGGGTCAGGATTGTTTAAATTGTGTCCATTCATTCGAAACAAAATTTAAATTTCGCTTTTGGACTCTGAATAAATGCGCCATTATCTTGCTGGATCTCAGGTTTGCTCAGCGGTATCCATGAAGAGTCGTATCTTCTGAGAGCGTCTGTCGCGTAAAAGGTAAAGCTATACTTGTAACAAGCCACGGAGGCCCATAGGATTGTAAGACGTCAAGGCTCCCGCATTTCCTAGATAACTGGCACACAGATGGCGGTGAGGTTAGCAGCCTTACGCGCCGGATGGTCTTTACCCCCAGGAAGATTCTTGGTGCTCATTTGTGTCAGAGGCTGAGTCGACCCTAGGTCCATTGCGCAGCTGGAAGGATTGTCAGTTGAAAAAATTCCAATGACCTTATCGAGAATCGAACCAACGAACTTCTGGCTTGTAGCATATGCCTCAACCAACTTCTCTACCGCGTGCCCCTGAGTTCCCTTGACTTCCGTAAAACTGTTCAATTTTTCCGTTTTAAACGGTGCGCCATCCGGTATATAAAAACCGGCGCAAAGACAATGATCTACAGAGCAACAGGTCAGGCAGTCAAGGTCAGTCATGTGCAGGAAAAAGTGTGCAATGTCTACACTGGTACAGGAACAAACTTCAATTTCCTACTTTCAGTAGTATTCTTGGTTTAAGGAACTGATACTTCTACTTGTGTCCATCATGTACTTCCTTTAGTTAGGTCCTATGTGTCTACAATTCCTGTGGCGGTGTGAGACCAAGCGTTCTGGTACTAGGGACGTACATGGTCCCGCTGTATCAGCTACTGATGAAATGTGAGTACAGAGAATTAGCAGTATGGAAGTGTCAGGAGAAAACCACCCCATCTCATTTTGTCCACCACAAATCCCAGTGTTATGTAATTTAAAGGGATGATAATGACCCAGCTTATAAACCGAATGACGCTGGCAACAGGCAACACTACACAAGGCCAAGTTGCAGGAGAATTGCTGAATAATGAATGGGAAGTTGTCATGGCCTGATTTTAATTATGAACCCGATATAAACCGGAAGAACTAAGGAAAACCACGAATAACCATGATAGCCGGTCTCCAGATAGATTTGAAATCCGGACCTCTGGAATGTGAAGTGGAGGGTGTGACAGTGGTTTTGGAGTTGGTGAGCAAGGGCACTAGCTAATGGGGGGCAGGTGTTGCTGTGCAGAACTGATATGCAAATCTAGTACTGAATTAACCTGCCTCAGTGGAAAATACAGACTCTCATATGGGGCATGGCTGGAATTAAGGGGGAGCCTCCACATAATAGAAACAGAAACCATAGGCGTTATTGAGACACTTGCTTCTCTAAAATCACGAAAAGTTGTATGTATTTGTAGTTATTGTAAGAAATTCCAGAACTTTCGATCTTCTCATTGTTGTCTAAAAACATAAATATTTGAATATTACAAAAATAATTTTGCTTGTGGTTCTGTATGGGCGTGAATCTTTGTCTATGATATTATGGGAGGAACAGACTGAGTGTTTGAGAACAGGGTGTTGAGGAGAATATTTGGACCGAAGAGAGATGAAGTGACGGGAGGTTGGAGAAAACTGCATAATGAAGGGCTTCATAACTTGTACTCTTCTCTAAGTATAATTAGAATGATCAAATCACGGACTAGATGGGCAGGGCACATAGCACGAATTGGGGTAGATGATTAAGGCATATAGGATATTGGTAGGAAAGCCAGAACAAAAGACACCACTAGGAAGAGCAAGATGTAGGTGGGTGGATAATAGTTAAATGAACCTTAGAGAGACAGGGTGGGGTGGTATGGGCTGGATAGATCTGCCTCAGGATAGGGACCACTGGAGGGCTCTTGTGAACACAGTAATGTTCCAACAAGTTCCATAAAATGCTGGGAAGTTCTTGAGTAGCTACAACTGGCGGCTTCTTAAGTAGGGCACAGATCTACAGTTAGTTAATTATCATAAGAAATAAGGGCAACAGAAAGAATTTTTAAGGAGTACATTTGTTGTTGCTGCACCTTTTCATTGTACAACTGTACATCTGGGCCGGAACAACATCGATGCTGCTATGTGGGCTGCAGAACAGGTTCATCAGATGAGATACAGAAATTCACAGTGTCTAACATAAAGTAAAAAGTTTGTTCCCAATGTGAATAGAGAAGAATGTCTTTTGCAGTCATATGGGGCCAGGCTTGACACCACTAGCAGCCATCTGTGGACAGACTCAAATAACATGCTATAATGGAAACTACAGAATGTTTCAGTCGAGTGGGCAATACTTCACACTCGTGGGGTTCTGGGTTGAAATCTTGGCATGAGGAGCACCTATCCAAGATGTCTTCTGTAATCAACCACAAACCCCTAAACAAATTTGAAAGCGTGGGCTGTGGCTCTCAGCGGAGAAAAGAAAAATCTTTACTTATGCAGGGAACAGAATCTTGGTCAAGTCTGTAATGCAGTCATTATATTGACTAGACTAATTAGCCCGCTGAAATAACTGAGTTGCCAATTCCTTCACTAAACAAAAAAATAAACAACCACGCTCTCCAGAATTAGCAGACATAAAATACAAAATATGCCTGCACAATTTTTTCCCTCATAACAGTGACTGAACCCATTCTCATTGGCTGTGGCTGCTAGATGCGTTCTGCTTATTAACTGCTAGACTGCATTGCAACACATACACATTTCAATTTTTTGCATGTCTGCAGCAATTTACTTAGTTAGGTTTTATTTAGCAACACTGTAGGAAACTGAAACTATACAGTGCCAAATGAAAGCACAGTTAATGAACAATGAACTGGAGTGGATTCGAAAGGAAAAGGTCATGACATACTTAACACACTATTCCATCATTTATCTGGAGGAACTGAGGAAAATAAAGAAAAACCTCAGTCAGAATAACTGGTTCCCATGCTGAGATTTCATCCTGGGATCTCCCGAACAAACAGACACAGTGGTACAATCACCCTTGAAGCTCGACGTTCATGATGAGAGCTGTGGACATCACCCTGTCTGTCTGTTCACATGCTGAATGGATTTTCATATTTGATATTGGGGAGTTTTCGGTCTCTTTTCTTTAATTATGAGTACTTCGAAAACCATAAAAGACCTGTGGATAGAGTGAATGGAGCATAAAACATGTTTCGTTCTTCTCTGCAGCTTCTGTAGCCTGTATCCTGGAATGTAATGCCATGTGGTATGGTAGATAAGTACCAATACTTCAGAGAAACTCGCTGTCTCCATCTTCAAGGTATCAAGTCCCTCCCAAATAC
>NW_019729207.1:1190254-1288749 GCF_002891405.2 Cryptotermes secundus | reverse complement strand
CTTAATCCAAGGAAATGGGAATGGGGCTTCCTTCATTTTAATTTTTCCTAAAAGAGGTATGCATAATTTTCCCATGAAGTTACAAATCACAAACTAACTAACTCTATGGACCAGGATCCTTCTTAGACACTGATAATCACCAAGCTGGTTAAGGAAATGGCATTACATGTTGACTAAATTCCATTAAAAGATTAATATTTTTGGAGGAGCCTACACCTGAGATGAAAACACCCCAAAAACATTTTGAAATCACTATCTCCATACATTCAGGAATGTAATGCTATCCAAACTGTCCATCAGGGACAATCAGATAGGGTAAAGTTCCTGTTCAATGAATCTCTGGGTGAAATACATTCTCTTCATACACTAAATTGAGGTCATGGAACATTATGACAAGAAAAGTGCATCTCATAGGCTTTGCTGCTGTACATCTCTTTATATATTGTGGCATATTTGTTCACAGTAAGAACTGTGGAGTAAAAAAAAACGGCTGGTACTAGGAAACGGTCTGTAAACAACAACATAGGAATATGTCATGTCGCTAAAGCAACAACTGCACTGCAATACAGGAACGGTGTTTTCTGTGTGGTCCATGCCCAGGCTGTATAATGAGTGAGTTAAGTCTTTAAAAGCATCAGTCAAAGAACTGCTGCGGTTCAGTTGCTGGGAGCAGTTCAGGAACCCAGAGAAAGGGGAATGTCCATTGTTGGATGCTGTTACCAAGTAATGACACTATATAGTAAGTTTCATAACCATCAGATTTAGTATTGTCTTTACTAAATTTTGGTTTACTACAGCGATAAACTGTTGAGTGTTAATAGGCTGCATGAACGTAAGTTGTCGCAGTAGGTCTCAAACAACTGTGCGGTCCTTTGAGCCATGAAAAGGCTGATGTTGATATGTGAAGTGTAGTAATGTACAGCTGCCAAAGTATGTCTGCCTGTCTGTCTATTCCACCCTCTTTCTCTCAAATAGTGGAACACAGAAGAAAACCAATGAAGATAAAATACGTTCCTCTCAGGGAGACAACCATAGGAAAGTCATATATTTTGTACCTATTAGATGGGTCCAAATTCAAACCAACTTATGTCTCTATTACTTTCTCATTATGAGATGTGTTTACACCAGATCAAGAGTTTGTGATGTTGCAGTGCAGACTCTTTTGCACAGGGATGCTAGTACTATGTAAAGGATTGACTATTTGAGCAAGTTATGCATGGGCAATGTCATTAAGCATCAACCTTAACACATCATTCAATAACACGCAGGACTGGACAGGAATATGGAAGAAAGAAAGGGAAGTTAATATAACAAAAGAGCTTATATAACACATGAAGAGACTTCCTCTTAAATTCTCAATGGATGTTAATCAGTAGAAGGGTAAAGCTGTCCCTGCGCTTAATTAAGCACCATGCTGTGAAGTCATATGGGAGAGTGGAGGTACAGCTCCACCATTTTTCTCCTCGGCACTAGATAGGTGTGTGGTCAGCTTCATGCCCCTGCAACTTTACTACTGGAGAAAAAGCTGCTGGCACCAATTGGTCAAGAGTCTGCATGGGCTCCAGAGCCAGTATGGGTGATATGGGGAAGAGAAAAATCTCTTTCCCCTCCCAGGAATCAAACCCAAGTCCTCCAGACCATAGCCTGTTGCTATACCAACTGAGTTATCCAGACTCCTGTTACAACAGTAAGTATGATAAAATTGTTTCTATGCATAATTAATTTCTTGTAACTTATGACAACAATTTCTTTTAAATTCACTAGCAGATCCCTCTATTCACAAAAGTTGGCACTAACTTTATTGATAAGCAGCAGTTGTTCAGTCGGTATAGATTGCTTGTGGACTACAGGCCACATCGTTTGTTCACTAGCAGACATGTTTTGGCTTGTCGGAAATTTTCAGATCATAGTATGCTGTCTTCAATCCAGATGTTTATGTGCTTAGTTAAAGAAAGTTTCCATACAAATGAATACAATTACATGATCAATAATAATTAATTTCTAAAATAATTAATGAAAAACATCGGTAGTCAAGAATCAAACACCAACGATATTCAGTATGTGATGTCGCTCACCAAAGATTATGGTTACGGGGCTATTATTTGCAGCACAAATACATATAATCATGCACTGCTGTTCCAATCAAAATCAAAATAAACAAGGTACAGATTCTGGGAAGTTGAAATTTTGTTTACATTAAATAAAAAGTTCACTAAATGTAAAAAAAAATTCACACACTGCTTATTCTGGTCTTCAGGTGAGACAATAAAATAGTATTCACTAAATACAGGCTCTCACTGCCCCCAGGTAACAGAAGAGGAGTGTCTTCTGGAAAGTGAAACCAGCAGAAGTTCCAAAGGAAAGCCAGCTGCATCCTATTACCTTCCTACTGGGAGGCAGGGTACTTCCAAATGTCAGACAACTTGTACTGGACTACACAGTGTCACATCCCAGAAGATGCAGCCCTTCAAACTCACCAATGGGAGAGACTCAAAACCGACAATGGCAAGAGAAGATAAAAAACACATGGCAATGAAACAGCACTCGACATAGCTCGTGCACAATTTTTTAAAATTATGTGTGTTCACTGCTGCTGATTAGACACATCTTCAATTCTGAAACTGTACTAACAAGGGAATGGTTTGATCCGACATGCCGAAACCTGCCATGATTTTTTTTTCGCTGCAAGAGTACACACAACAAAATCCACTGTCAAAATTTTAGCTGCTAATACGCACTGCAAGTATTTTTTAAAAATTGCTGAACACAGCCAATATTGTAGCCTGCCAGACCATTGGAGAAATGTCCACCCCTATCAGAGCAGAGCAGAGCAGTACGCAACACAGCCGACTTACAGCCTAAGCTGGGGTTGTACAAACCTCTGGTACAAGCAGTTCCGTGTACAGAAAAAATGAGTAACTTCGGCATTTTTTAAAAAATACTTGCAGGGCGTATTAGCAGCTAAAATTCTGACAGTGGATTTTGTTGTGTGTAATCTTGCAGTGAAAAAGAAATCAGGGCAGGTTTCGACATGTTGGATCAGACCATTCCCTTGTAAGACACTCATTTTTATACTGAAAATGAATGTGATTAAGCCATGACAGTAATAATATTTGCAGATTATCACATGTACTTTACTTTCAGAGACATATACTGTACCAGTCCTAAGACAGCCAACACTGTTCTTTTATCAGTCCGTGAAATCAGAGAAGGTTTAGAACCAATACACTGAATACAGCAGCCATTTATAAGTTTGTTAGATCAGGTATCCAACCACACACACTGCCCTACATTAAATTAACGTGATTACTATCCACCAAAAGGCGAAGATGTTCTGTACAAATGTCACCCAGTGCTCTTACACAGCCATTCACAACTGTGTTCAAGAAATGTGACCTTACCATATTATTATGACCTTTTGGCATGAGCTGTCATTCAGGGATCATGGTAGCACAGTAAGCGTCAAACTTCGTTTTATGACTCGCCCGAAGGAAACGTCTGTAACCTGAAAAATTGCAAAATGTACATAGGATAAGACAATATTACAGTACAATGCTGTAACAACAGTCTCCTTACTGCAGTGTAGGATGACGACAGAAAGTGGAATTTGACACAAACTAGGCCCTGACGGTAAGTATGTGCTATATGGTCTCACAGTTAGCATGTGACTTCATGAAACTGGCACATGAAATTAGCATTTCCAATCTTTAGGCCATAGAACATTTCCAGGATGATTACAGAACACATACAGTATAAACAAGATTGGA
Source organism: Cryptotermes secundus (assembly GCF_002891405.2). Lineage (NCBI taxonomy): Eukaryota > Metazoa > Arthropoda > Insecta > Blattodea > Kalotermitidae > Cryptotermes > Cryptotermes secundus. The sequence continues at coordinate 1,284,982 of NW_019729207.1, read as the reverse complement.
AAGCATGTACAGTCCGGTCATAATTCATGTGAAGATCCTGCACAATTCTCATGGGAATAAACGTAAAGCAATGGGGATGTGTTCTGGGACCACATATATTTATAACCACCGTAGTATAACATGACACTTTATTAATAAATATAACAAATGATTACATGTATTACAATATTATATCATCATAATCATCACATTATTCCATTAAACTGTGTGCTTAAACTGAGACTTAATTAATATTTTTTTACATTGCACTACTTCAAATTCACATAAAGTGAGACTGCACTATACTCCATGATGCAATAATATATCAAGTTACCAACAGCATCCCTAGAAGTTTATTAAGCATACTTAAAGGAGGAATAACTAAATGCTGATTAGTGTAGAATGCCGTCTTCTGGAAAGTGTTGTCCAAAACTGACATTTCGAAGGAACATATCACCTCCATCTTCAGGGTTCCTCACCCACAGATGTCTTATACCTTGAAAATGGAGGCGATATGTTCCTCTGAAACGTCGGTTTACACAATATCTACAAGGTCACACATTCCAGAAGATGGCATTCTTCATAGCCACCGCTGTAAAAAACCTCAAATCTTACAGATCAGTGAAGTCTCCCACATTGCAAATCTTTTTACCTTTGAAAAGGTGTCTCAGGTTCCTGCCATCCCCCATCATTACTTCCCACAGAGCAGTCAGTAATGCAGCAAAGTCCTTTTCCTTGTCATAGGCCCGTGTCAACTTTGAGAATCTCTGATATGTAACTGTGTCTAGCGACTTCTTCACCTGCAAAGCCAGAATGCACAACACTCGAGATTAATCCTTGTGAAAATCATTAGTAACTAAACTAATTTCATGAGCTGAGCCCATCTTGAGAAGCCACCAGTTGTGCAGCAACTCGAGAACTTCTCATCAACTCACAGAACCCAAAGTTTCATTACTGTGTTCACAAGTGCCTCCACTAGTCCCTATCCTGAGCCATGTGAATCCAGTCTATACCATCCCATCCTATCCATTTTAATATTGTCCACCCACCTACATCTTGGTCTCTTTCCTTTTTGCTTTCCCACCACTATCCTATATGCATTCCTCTTCACCCTCATTCGTGCTACATGCCATGCCCATCTCATCATCCTTGACTTGATCATTCTAATTATACTTGGCGAGGAGCACAACTTATGAAGCTCCTCATTATGGAGTTTCCTCTAACCTCCCATCAGTCCATTCCTCTTCGGTCCAAACATTCTCCTCAACACCCTGTTCTCAAACGCCCTAATTCTATATTCCTCCCTTAATGTCAGAGACCAAGTTTCAAACCCATACAGAACAAAATCAGAAAACAAAACAAGCTCCATGGCCTGTAATCCACAAATGAAATATACCGACCGAGCGACCGCCACTTGCCAGCGAAGTTAGTGCCAACTTTCTGTGGTCTGATTTCCTGGCTACAGATCCAGAGGTCCTGGGTTCGATTCCCGGCTCTACCAGATTTCCTGAGTAGTGGGTCTGAAACGGGGTTCACTCAGCCTCATGAGGATAACTGAGGAGCTATTTCAAGGAAACAGCAGCTCCGGTCTACAAAACAGAGATCAACAGCGGTGGGGATTCATTGCACTGACCACGTGACACCCTCTATCTGCTAAAGTTGGCAGCCATACAGAACCACAGGCAAAATTATAGATTCAACATCATTAGTATGGGCAATAAATCGTACACATATACATAAACAAAGAGTACAGCCCCTTCCTCATGACCTCCTTATAAAGGGCACTGCCAATTTGCAGCTGTCTGCCAACCCACAAATACTGGTCAGCATTATACATACCAGTATATCAGTATGTGTTTTGACATGCATACCCACTGGCAAGTAACAGCTGTGTAAACAGGGAAGAATACAACAGCAATTGCTAGGGAACAGCTCTGTGGACACACTACTTCCCCAGCAATGAGACAACAAGCAATAATGGAAGAGACTTATCTGTGTGGTCCATGCCAGGGCTTTATATGAGGACCAGTAGTTCGGTTGAGTCAGCTGAAAGTTGCAGTTGTGGGAAGTGAGACGCTGGTAGCTGAGGCTGGGGACAGTTCGGGAACCCACAGGAAGGGGTATGTCTGCTGTTGGAAGCCTCTACCAAGCAATGGCTAATGAAGACCAAGAAGACTTTATGTGTACTGTAGGTACAGTGGTCTTTGGAGTGCGTAACTCAGTGAGACTGTCGTAGTTATTTGTAGTTACAAGTGTAGGCATCCAGTAAATCCAATTACCAATCCAAACCCTGTCTCTAGTCACTCCATCATGTGACCATATTACCTACTTATGGTTTATGCACTATGTTATCAGTATCTCGAACTATATAGCATTGAATGACAGGATGATTAGTGAATAATGAACTGGAAAGAATGTGGAAAGAAGCAGTCATTGTCTAATTTGACGTACTATCTTGATAATTGGCTGAGGGAAACCATGAACAACCTCAGCTGGATGTATACATACACACATACATACAGTGTAACTGAAGAGGAACCACACTATAAGTATCCATTTTTAAGGGATAAAGGTTGTGGGTTCAAGTCCTGATGAGGCCATTGGGTTTTTTTCAATTGACCTAATCCTTCCAGCCGCACTATGGCCCTGGGGTCAACTCAGCCTCCAACAGAAATGAGTACCAGGAATATTCTTGGAATTTTCTTGGGGGTAAAGGGCGGCCGGTGCGTAGGGCTCACAACCTTGCCGCCATCTATGAGCCCATTATCTAGAAAATGTGGGAATCTCAACATCTCACAACCTTATGGGCCTCCACGGCCTGTTAACAGGGATACCTTCACTTTTTTACTTTATAATTGTAATTTGCTTCTAGAGTATAATTAAACTCCAAGGTCATGGATTTGATTCTCAATGAGGTCACTGAATTTTTCAATTGACGTAATACTTCCAGTCACACTATGACCCTGGGGTCAACTCAGCCTCTAACAGAAATGAGTACCAAAAATCTTCCTGGGGATAAAGAGTGGCTGGCATGTAAGGCTGATAATCTCACCGCCAACTGAGAGCCAGTCATCTAGAAAATGCGGGAGCCCTGATATCTCACAACCCTACGGGCCTCCATGGCCTGTCAGACAGATAACTTTACCTCTCTGCTTCATAGGCTTTTTCTGGGGGACTGTCTAAAACAGTATAAATTGAAGCCTGTAAATTTGCAACAGATGTGTGTTAACATAATGTGTGTCACTGAAATTTGACTGTTATTTATTTATGACAGTACAAAATGGGAAGAATGTGGCAGGAATGTCACAGATATATTAAATGAGAGATTCTGATGAAGAAAAATCACCTTAACACAGGTCCAGTTTATAAAGTTTACTGGGTCATGACAGTTTGAAACCTCAAATAAGACAAAGAAGGACTGGAATAAAGACAGCTTTCACAATAACGTCAATATAAAACTAAAATGGTTGTTTAATAACGAAACACTCTCAGTCAGTACAGAGATTAGACCATGACCTAAGAAGTTCAGGAATCAGGGTCCGCTTTCTGACAGGGACAAGAGATTATTCTCTTCTCTGTATCGGCCTTAGGGCCCACCCAGCCTTCCAGGAGCTTCTTCTCTGAACATAAAGAGGCTGGAATGTAAAACTGACCAGTAACATCCACCTAGTGCCAAGGTTGAATACAACTGGAGCTACATCTCCACTCCTCCATACACATTCATGGTGCAGTGCTTAAACGAGCACTGGGACAACTATTCCTTATCTTTACTTTCATGTTTGAGTACTGAAAGTGCCCACCTGAGACTTAAATGCATATCTGTGGTGATATCTTATTCAAGTGTCTGGAAAAATTGTGTGGACACTCAACAGGTGGACATATTGAACAGTTTTCACAAAGTTCAGCTGTAATATGATACACTATGACACATTTCAGTCATCGTCATGGCTCAGACTTCAATACTGTCACATGTTAGAGTGATTCTTGATGGTGTTTTGGATTGGAGACTGGATTTACTAAGCACTTTAATACATGACTCATGACTACACTTATTTACAGTGCCGTTGCTGATCTCCACACTTTACAAATGACTACAGTCTGCTGTGTCTGTACCAGTAGTTGCCGGTAACAGCTTCTAACAATGGCAATTCCTCTGCTTCCATGCTCAAGTCCTCTCTGAAAGGTGGCTCCCTTTGAGCTGACTAACTTCTGAACGTGTCTTGGTTACAACATCTCAGCTCGGACCAACAGAAAACACAGCTCTTGTATTGTTGCTCAGATCATTTCTGTGGGAACGTGCTTTGTTTGTGAAGGCGTTACCCAGTAATGGCTTTGGTACATATGCTTATCCCGCAGTTGTTGCCCAATAATGTATGTTGATTCATTGTCTGTTTCGAGGTTGTTACCAGCCTCCAGTCTTACTTACTTACTTACTTACTTACTTACTCAGTAACAGTCCACAGACTAAAATATGAAAAATGACAAACATTTATGTTTACTCTGTGAAGGGTGATTTGAGAGAGAGAGCCATTATATGCTACATATTCAAATAAAAAATGTCAGTGACATAAACATGAAATATGAACAACAAAACCTTGATAAGTTTACATATGTAACTAAATGAATATAAATTAAAATCAGAATAAATTATTACACAGTGACGTTAGAGATGAAAGGGCAACATACTGCATGTAGGTAAAGGTAAAGTTGTCCTTGTGCTTAACTAATTAAATATTACGCCATGAAGGCGTATGGGGGAGTGGATGAATAGATTCACATTTCCTTTTATCTCTGCACTAGCTGGAGGTGAGTGGTCAGCTTCATGCCCTGGCCACTTTACCTCCAGGGAAAGAGCCACCAGTACTAATTGGATAGGAGGTTGGGTGGACCCCAGAGCCAGTTTGGACAAAATGAGAAAATTCTTGACCCTACTGGGACTCAAACTCCTACCCCTTGATCATCCATCCCGTAGTCAGTGGCTATACCGACTGAGCAATCCCGGCTTCCGCGCTGCATGTAGGCATTCACAAAATATTATTGTATAAGCTATATGTACACAAAATGCAGCAATAATAACGCCAATCATATCTGCTTTTACATTAAATACTAAGAACACTGATGTAACAGTTGGCAATACCTCCATCAGATATGAGCCGATCTCCTGCACTTTAGGAGCACTGCTGACAGGGGCTTTATCCTTGGATGAGCCTGGTTTTGATGTGGAGTGTGATGGGTTTGACTTTGCCCTGCCTCCCTCTCCGGCCGACAGGTCTACCGAGTCCTGAAATGACATTCCTCATTTTCATTTACAGAAATCCATTTGCCCAGGCGCCCTTTCAATATCAGTAGTTCTGTCACAGGCTGTAACTACTTGAGCTGCGAAAGTTTCCTCAGTTCTCCTTTAGGTGGCCATACAGTTCGCATCTTCACTCGCCACTCCCTTTTCACAGACTTGCATGGTTCAGTCACCTGCTGCAAAGCATCACAGGCAGGATCCAACCCTACGAATGCAGTTTCAGGCAACTCTGGAGAGTGATAACCACAACAACATTACTTTGACTTGTGCATGGCTTGATGCTTTGTTTCAAGGTCACTGCAATGGCCAGTATCTCACCCTTCTCCCACTTTCCCTCTCCTACCTTGCTAATTAATGGTTCAACCTTCACCTTCAATTGGCTCCTACTGGCGAGTCCAGTTTGAGAGAAGTTGGCCATCAGTCTGCAGAGTTGAGACAGGAGCTAGCTAGTTCACCAGGTTGTTACACTGTTTTGGTATTGGATCTAAATTTGGCTTCAGTTAATCACTGCCCACACCATTCAATATTTTATACATCACAGACCCATTAACAAATTCTGTATAAACACTTTCAACACTGTAACAATTACAGACATGCCAACAGCTGAAAACTCACAAGGTTCTACCTGACAAATTTAACAGAGAATCTGTATTATTGGCATTGCAAAGAGTAGCTAAAAGGAATGACTACACACAACAGAAATTTGTACGTAGGTAAGTCAATAAGTAAGTTACAAATGGATATAGAACTTAAACAAATAAGAGTATTGATTTGAAAAATGCTTTTATTTCTCAACATAATCTCCCTGTACATTGAAGCACTTGTCCCATCGTTTCACAAGCCCCTGAAATTCTTTGGGCTGCTGTCAGAACCAGGAGGTGACTGGGATCACAAAGGCATACTGCTCACCGCATTCCAGCCTCGAGGACAAACCGTAAATGCCAACTCCTACTGCAACATCCTCAAGAAATTTCGTAAGGCCATTCAATGGAAGCGACCAGGACTCCTCACCAAAGGCATGTTGCTCTTGCATGACAACGCGCATCCCCATACTGTCAACCAAATGAGACGCTGCAAAATTTCAAGTGGGAAGTCCTCGAGCATCCTCCGTATGCCCTGACCTTGCTCCAAGCGACTTACATTCGTTCGGCCCTCTTAATCATCATCTTTTGGCTGAACATTTTCTTGACGATGAAGCCATAGAAAGGGAAGCCACCGCCTGGTTCCAAAAGCAGCCCAAAGAATTTTATGCTGCTCATTTTCAGGGGCTTGTGAGATGATGGGACAAATGCCTCAATGTACAGGGAGATTACGTTGAGAAATAAAAGCATTTTTCAAATCAGTACTCTTATTTGTTTAAGTTCTATACCCATTTGTAACTTACTAATTGACGTACCCTCGTAGTATAACAAAAGTAAACTGATTATACACTTCAAATCAAAATCAAATCAAACGACAAAAATACCTCTTATTTGTAGCATCTGTCTGTTTATATCCATTTGAAAACATGTCAGTTGCTCTGAATATAAACTTCTTGATAAGATTAATTTGCGAAAAAATTGCATGTTATGTAGATGTGTGCGAACTGTTACTGGAAAGCACTGTAAAACTATAATGATAAGAACTGACAGGTAAAGATCTCCCTGTGCTTAATCAATTAAACATTATGCCATGAAAATGTATGGGGGTCAGTGGAGGTATAGCTCTACTATTCTTGACCAAGCACCAAATGAAGGTGAGTAGTCAATTTCATGCTCCGAGGAAAGAGCACCTGGTACCCATTGGACAGGAGGCTGGGTGGGCCCCAAAGCTGGTCTACAAGCTGTGGCCTAGAGAAAAAATCTCTTGCACCTGCCAGGAATCAAACCCTGGCCATCCAGCCTGTAGCCTGTTGCTATAATGACTGCGCAATTACAGCTACTGGAACAAATTACACTGCAATGGAAATGTAGTGACTGCAAAGAAAGGAATGCACTGGGCTGAAACATTCAGGGAACAGAAGCAGAGAAACAAGAGCAGCCTGGGAAAAACAGAAGCAGGAGGAAGGTGTATGAAGGCAGGAATTGAATTTAGGTTTAGAAGTTGGCTGAGGATAGGGTCCAGGGGCGGTATTTTGTAGATGCTCTGTGGTCCATCTAGGAATAAGGGAACTAATGACAATGATGATGATGATCATATTAGTTTTACCTGAAATGATGACACAATGACTTTTGGTGGAGCAACTTTCAGCTTCATCTTCTTAGCTCTGGGCAGCTCACTGTCACCCCACTTAAAGAGAGACTTGCCGCAGGACACGGCACTTGTGTCGTTTAAGTTTATGACAGTAGTCGGCTTCTCCAAAGCTTCAAACAAGTCAGTCTTTTTCTCTGCTGGTAAGCTACTAGCAGCTGTAGCAAGGTAATCATCTGGTGACCATTCAGAAGTTGAGCTAGAGCTGCTGACCTGTGGGGCTGCATTCCTATGAGATGGAATTAGGAGATCAATCATTTGTGACACACTGAATCAGTGCTAAAGCATTTTGGTAGTGTAACGTTATCCTTTGCTCTACTCGATTTCTGGATGTTGTCTGTAGTCAGGTGAGAAGTTTGGGAGACACGTACTCCACTGGGTCCATTAGAAACAGCTAGTCTCAATAACCAGACCATACTTAAGTATAAGCAGCCTGGGTGAGGTTCTGTCAGAGGAGATAATATTTTAAACTTCCTCTTCTGTTTTAGTTTTAGACCTTCACATAAAGTAAGTAAAGGTATCCATGTAACAGGCAGTGCAGGCCCACAGGGTTGTGTGATGTTGAGGTTCCCACATTTTCTAGACGCTCGGCTCACAGATGGCGGTAAGGTTGTCAGCCTTATGGGCTGGCCACCCTTTACCCCCAAGAACATTCCAATAATATTCCTGGTACTCATTTCTGTTAGAGGCTGAGTCGACCCCAGGGCCATAGTGCAGCCGGAAGGATTAGGTCAATTGAAAGAAATCCAATGACCTCATCGGGACTTGAACCCATGGCCTTCAGGCTTGTAACATAGTGCCTCAACCAACTACGCTACCACGTGCCCCCTTAGACCTTCACATACGTATCTAAAACTTTTACTGTAAATTTACTTATTGCTTATCAACAAAACCTGCTCCTAGGTTCGATTTCTGGTGACCACAAAGAGCACAGTTCAGAGGGAGCCTTACGCTTCTGAAGAAATATCTCCTCCATCTTCAGGGTAAAAGAGCAAGTCAAGCAAAAACTCTGCTTGCCATCTGCTTCTGCTGATTTCTTGTATCCTATTCTTTGACCTTGAAGATGGAGGTCATTTTTTTCTATGGAATGTCAGGTTCTCTCTGAACTATCCAGTATTACAACCATGAACACTGTACTCCTCTTGACGCTAGATGCTACAGTATAATTACTGTATAAGAAGAGTTCACTGACTTGGGTTATCCATTGACTGAGATTAACTCTGTTTAATGGACACAAGTGAGCAGGTGACTCTGTGCCATTTTTACCCAAAGACAGAAACATTCGGCTTATGAAATGTTGTGCTCTGTTCAGAATACTAGAAGATAGACACTGTTCAGAAACACAGTAATATCTAATGGGAGCTGAGCCCCTGCTGTGAAGCAAACAGCTGCTCTGCCAGCATCATCATGTTCACACGAGCCCATCACTGGTCCCTAACCAGTCCACACCATTGTATTTCTCTAAGATTCATTTCAGTATTATCCTACCATGTCTGCATCTTTCTAGTGGTCTCCTTCCTTCAGGTTCTCATACCAAAATGTATGCATGCTTCATTCCTATGTTATACATGGCCTGCCCATCGAATTCTCCTTAACATGGAGAGCCTAATAACATTTGGTGAGCAGAACAAACCTGCCTCTTATTATTTCATCCCTCAGAGGTCTGAATATTCTCCTCAGCACTTTTTATCCACAAGAACAAAGTGCACCAACCAATATTTTCNGGACTCTTTTCATCATCCGGAATTTTAGGTGATAGAGGACATGGCGTTTCGGAAACTGGATCTGTTTCCGTCTTCAGGTGAGAAAGGAAGACACCTTCTAAGGAGATTAGCTCTTTCTAAGGGGCCCAACTGAGTAGGTGTCTTCCTTTCTCACCTGAAGACGGAAACAGATCCAGTTTCCGAAACGCCATGTCCTCTATCACCTAAAATTCCGGATGATGAAAAGAGTCCAAAATCCCAGCAATATTTTCTAGTATTACAAATGTCTTTGCTCAGAATTTTGATGTCAGGCAGCGCACAGAGAATCACTGCATATGCACAGTAGACATAACTGCTACAAGGCCACCAACATGACAACATTTCATATAGTGAATCACTGGACATTTGTCCTTGTGACCAGTGGCCCACTGCCACATCAAGCACTGGTGACACTTCAATTTCAATCCAAGAGGTAAGCAGCCATCTTATGCAAATTTACTGTGCCAGGTACAGAGACTCACCCTGTCCTAGACACTGTCGAGGAGCGTTTGGCAGTCATGTCAAACGAGGCTGCGACAGGAGGAGCCTTCAACTCACAGGAAGGAGCCTTAACTCTTGGGGGCGGCAACTGCCAACAAACCATAAAGTGTCTCAATTTCAATACCAACTTTCTTGAAATATCTAAATGTAGAGCCTTTATGGGGAAACCCACCATAACCTTCATTGTCCAAGAATAGGGGATTTTAAATTTCTCAGTATTATGTGGTTGGCATCCAGATTTTAATTCAGGAATAAATGTACAAACATGTAAAAATGCAATACTAGGCCAACTGGACTGTGTAATGCAACATACAGCTCTAAGAAGTTAAAGGGTTATGAAAATGGAATGGTGTACTTCAATTTGGAGTGCACACGCTTCCTTAATCCTTCAAAGCACATTGGTAAATATATGTAGAACCTACACTAAAATTAAATAGCTTTGCATTCTTCTCAGACCAAATTTATGTTTTGTATGAGTTTCACAATAAACAGCAATTATTTCCCCAAACAGCTTTAACCAACTGGTCTCTCTAATGAAGATACCATGTCTTCTATAAGGAACTAAATTTTAAATATAATGAAGATAAACTTCAGGCTTCAAAGGGTTACTCAATCCTTCCAAATTTTGAATTTCTAATACCCTTTATTCATTTACTGCACACATATATCTGTGTTACTAAAGCTGCAGATATTGGACTGAACAGGGTACAAAATAATTCTCCTCATATTCTGTAAGATGCTAGTGTTGACTTACTGTCTTTTCTGCATTAACGAAGAACTGTTTCAGTTCTCGTATCATTAAACCAAATGAATTGTGCATCTTCATGTGTGGCCGAACCCACGACGACAGCGCTGCTTTGAAAGAAAGTCCTTGAAACCTTTGGTCGCACAAAAGTATGGCTCCATAATCGTCCTTGTGTCTTATCACTCGGCCGATAGCCTGATTCACAGCACGTGTGGCTTCAAGTAGGTACCACTCGTCCGCAGTCAGACACTGCAATGTATGGGTCTCTGTTATATTACAGCCATTCATACTGCAAAGATAGCTAAAAAACTGTTCTGATACTGTACTTGTGAACAACAGTACCAAACAGAAATTGCAATTCCGAAGAATTTAACTGCATGTTATAAATTCAGGGAAAGCTTGCTATCATTCAATTCAGAACGTTTACCATTCTATTGTCTAAAATGTAAATACTAAATTATACAATACCATAATTTTATGTTGTTCTGTATGGGTGCGAAACTTGGCCTCTCACATTAAGAAAAGGCCATACACTGAGGAAGTTTGAGAACAGGGCACTGGGAAAAATATTCGGACCCGGGAGGAAGTAACATGAGGGTGAAAGAAAAGGAAAAGTGTAGAGTTTCATAATTTGTACTTTCCATCAAATAATTATTAGGATGATCAGATGAAGAATAGATCGACAGGGCATGCAGCACACATGGATGTATGTGAAATTCATATTTATCACCATACAAAAATAAACTATTGCTTTTCATTAATGTACGATGTCAACTGATCAGATATTTTGCATTCTACTGATGTCATGAGACCGAAGAGCGCGATTGGGTGGGCACCACCCCTGCTTCATTTCTGGGAGGTCCAAGATCAAATTTCAGCCCAGAGACCAGCTGTCCTGATGTTTGTTGTCATTCTCTTGGGGTCCCACCAGGAAAATGCTGGGAAAGTACCTCAAATTAGGCTACAAAATGTCTGTCATGACAGTTGATGTCCAGGCCAAGGTTTGAACCGAGGACTTCTGGAACATAAATGAGGAATGCTAACTATTCACCATGATGCTCAGTAATATCTGAAAATATGTGGAGTACCTGCAAACAAAATCAAGAAACATAAATTCTGGAAATGTTTTTTTTCAAGACTTTAAATTCAAGTAAGAAAAGAACAGGATGAGGTACCTGAGTCCCGTTCTTTCCCTGGTTCTCTCTGAGGTAGCTCCGTTTAAGTTTGACATACGTATCCATCAGGGGAGGGTATGGGAGGCCTGTTACAATAACAGCTCGACCATTCACGTCCATGAAGTCAAGTCCTTCAGACACCTTGCCTCGAGTGACAGCCATGAAACAAGCTCCTCTTGTGGCAGGATCCTGCACCTTGTTGTAGTATTCAGAAATGGTGCTGTGGAAGCCGTCACGACTTCTCGGTTCTACAAAGATTGGCTGCAAGGTAGAGTGAATACAACAGTTCTCATGAACCTCTCATATACTGCTGCAAGTAGACACTAAAGGGTTCTGATGATGGTGTATAATACTCAGAATTATTGGGCTTTTGGACTCTGTCCACTGTCCGGTATTCTAGAATCTATAAACAGATCCAGTTTCCAAAACATTGTGCTTTCTAGTTTGTAGAATACTGGACAATGGACAAAGTAAAAAAAGAACATACTAATCCTGAGTATTAAAACTTACAATGTTTAAGCAGAAACCGTGATCTTCTGGGATGTGATCCCATTCAGCATGGTACATACTCGTAGGTACCCACATTTTGGAGGAAATTGGCACATCCATCATTCAGCAAGCTAATCAAAAACACTGGTACCTACCTACCTTCCTGAGTAGATGGGAATACATCCCAGAAGACTGAAATCTGAATGCTGACCACTGTGACATCCTCAAATCTCAAAACAATTCTGAACCAACGAAATGTGAAAATTAATCAGTCAATATGTACTGTAACTTGCTTCACTTCAGCCAATTCAGAGAATAGTTACCTTAGATATCCTTCAAATGTCACAATAGTTTTGGTTTGAACTCACAAAGTTTGCTTTCAGTGTAATAATCATGTGACTCAAACTATAAATGAAACTGTGTAACATGAACTCAAGGAGGTAGATAGCCCTGAATCAAAAAAGTCCAGTATAAGAAATATGTAACTTCTTATTCAACGAATGTCACTGATTCACCATCTTTCATGCAACACATCCTTTTAAAACTTTGTTTACTGGGCGGTGGAGTCAAACTGGGTCCACTCGGCACGGCGGCCACTGATTGGCCTATTGTAGCCTGCCCCGGGTGATTATGACGATGGCGAATTTGGTGAAATGAAGATTGGCAGGGGAAACCAAAGTACTCTGAGAAAATCCGCCCCAGTGTCTTTGTCCACCACAAATCCCACTTGACCGGACCCGGGCCACCGCGGTGGGAAGCCAGTGACTATCTTGAGCTATGGCGCGGCCTTTTTAAAACTTAGTTTAAAGTTTTTACATCATACAATTTGTCTTTTAACACCAGTAGTGTAGACACACAATACAACACAACAAAAAGAGCCATGCAACACCTTGGGATACACAAGCACATAGGTGGGACTACACATCGAATATTAGAACTGTGAAACAGAAGCACAGCAGTTTCCACCAACAATTTTAAACACCTGATGATGACCAATATTGGTTGAAATGTGTAGTACAATGTACAGAAACTTTTAAATAAGTTTTAGAAGGATGCTGCATGTAAGACAGTGAACCAGTGACATCTGTTGCATAATAAATGATGTGCATGGGGATGGTACAATATAATCTTATATAACTTCTCTAGGCATTTCTTACTGTGAATCTAACAGAGAAAGAACACATCACGATATTATGAAATTACTCTGTACTCTTGCCCATACATACAGTAGCAACGGCTGTTAAAGCATTGCGCAAGATTTAGAGGGTGATCTAAATCCTCGTTCACAATCTATAATTGTACGAGAAACATTAATTCCTCACTGAAGTGGTATTCCTTCTTTAAAGTTTTACCCATTGCATTGTGGTACTGACAGGAAAGCAGGCACATCCTGCATAAAGAACAAGAACTCCAGCTTGAACATGTGTACATTCAGACGGTGTAACTATTCTATAGGCACTCACATCTGTTCTCCTCTACAGCATTTCTCTATTACAATAGCCAATCGCTGGACAATACAATGTCCAGTTCATAAACTAGCTATATTAGCTTGGTACTTAGACACAACTGAGTGGGTATACAATCATCTTTCCACCTGAGGATGGAAGTAGATTCAGTTTCCAAAACATCAGGTTCTGTTAGTAATATTCTAAAATGATTGAAAAATTCCACAAACCCAGTAACACACCATTGTCAGAACCATTTACAGTTGGACAACATAAAATAATACTTCATATGAAATTACAAACATAATATATAAAAAGTGAAACTGCACAATGAGGAGCTTCACAACTTGTACTCTTCTCCACCTAAAATTAGAATGATCAAGTAAAGAAGGATGGGATGGGCAGGGCATGTAGCATGAACTGGGGAGAAGAGGAAAGATATAGGATATTGGTGGAAATGACAGACACAAAGAGACCACTAGGAAGACCAAGACATCAGTGGGTGGACAATATTAAAATGGATCTTAGAGAGATGGGATGGTATGGATTGGATTGATCTGGCTCAGTATAGGGACCAGTGGAGGGCTCTTGTGAACACAGTAATGAACTTTCAGGTCCCATGAAATGCTGGGAAGTTCTTGAGTAGCTGCATGATTGGTGGCTTCTCAAGAAGGGCTCAGTTCCATGAGTGAATATGTTGACAAAATGTAAGAGAAACAAACTGGTCACACCTTGTGAGCGGCAACCTTAGACCACAGACCAGACTGTTGCCACTCGTCCCTGCACTTGTAGAGGACGGGATACGATGGGAAGAACACCAGAATCCCGTGAGGCACAATACGACACACATTCAACACTGTCATCCCCAGCGACGATATGTACTGAGGGTCATTCCTGCATTATATGAGACATGAAATATGCATCAGAGGGCTGTCACACTATATTACCACTGCACCACATGACATCATTCATAACGTGACACACAGATATCATAAATATTGGTGCCTGTTCAGGTTGTTCTGTGCCTAACTGGCAATGGATAAATGACTTAAACAAAGTCTGTGTACAACATGAGCAGCTGTGTAATGACAAAATGTATCAAATTCTGTGAACTGATAATATTATCATAATTCGGTATTCATTCCGGAGCACACGGTTGGTTGAGACACTATGCTACAAGCTGGAAATTCGTGGGTTTGATTCCCAATAAGACCACTGAATTTTTCAATTGACCTAATCCTTCCAGCCGCACTATGGCCCTGGGGTCGACACAGCCTCTAACAGAAATGAGTACCAGGAATCCTCCTGGGAGTAAAGGGTGGCTGGCTGGCACATAAGGCTGACAACTTCACTGCCATCTGTGAGCCAACTGTCTAGAAAACGTGGGAGCCTGGATGTCTCACAACCCTATTGGCCTCAATGCCCTGCTACAGGGATAGCTTTACTTGCTCCTTACTTTAGTACTCATTCTACTGACATTTTGCAGTGTAAGTTGAAAAAATTGAATAGCAAAGACAAATTATTTTTGAGATTTAAATGAGAAGATATAAAGACATAAAGGTGGCAGTGTACTGTGTTTCTTATGGACATTGAAGACATTCCAAAACACTCTAAACTTGTCTTTTTCATACAAGTCCACAACAAAACATGTGTACAACATGGGACACAGTTCACATCATATACATCTATATTGTTGTAAAAGTACGAGTATGAGAAAACTGAAATCTGAAAATGTACAGTATAACAAACAAGTTAGGAAATGTATCCTCAGCACAATTCTGGCACATTCACTTACTTTCATAAGACTTACAGATATATGCACTGAGCATAAACAAGAATTTAATTTCTATCTGCAAATTTCACTTCAAACTTTTCTTGCTTTGATAAATACTTAGCATGTTACAGTTATGTGCCTAGGGACACACACAGGTCTTCATAGAGCGTCCATTATTGTTTCCTGATTTCAAGCAAAACTGGAATATGTCAAGAACTTTTAGTAAAACTTGTCAATATAAAATTTAATGAAAATTCATTCAGAAGTTCTCAATTTATATGCAAATGAAAACAGACATGGTAAAGCTAATAAATGCATTTTTGCGACTTTTGATTTTGATTGCACCAGGAACGTGCAACAAGAAAATGTATATCAGCACTGCTTGAATCAACAGAGTAACATAAAATTTAAGACACACCTCGTGTTGTAGGAAGAATTGAGAGCAAATCCATCTGGTCCAGTTGATATAACAGAAACAAACACCTGGCCTGAGCCAATGACATGAGGATTCTCTAATGTCACTGGAATTGGTATCCCCAGCTCAGACATAAGTGATGACAGTGGTGACAACGTTCCACTCGTAAGAATCACACAGTGCGGATCATTTTCCAGTAGCTGCTTCATCCTGTGTAAGATTAGCATAAATGACAGAAAATTAAGTGATGTGTGGGGAGAGAATATATCATGCAAATGGCATCACTGCCAAGGACATGGCCATCAGTATACTGCCCTTAACATGCACTATGGTGATAACACAAAAACACAGCCAGCTGGACTGTGCACATGCACTGTTGTAATGCAACATATAGCCCGCTGGACTGTGTATATGCACTGTTACAGCGAAGCAACATGTAGCCAGCTGGACTTTGCGTATGCACTGTTACAATGATGCAATTATAGCCAGCTTGACTGTGCACATGTACTGTTGTAATGCAACATATAGCCAGCTGGACTGTTCAATTCACTACTGCGATAATGCAACATATAGCAGCTGGACTGCGCACACGCACTGTTACAATAACGCAATATATAGCCAGTTGGACTGTTAACATGCAGTGATGATAACACAACATATGGTCAGCTGGACTGTTCAATTCACTACTACGATAATGCAACATATAGCAGCTGGACTGCGCACACGCACTGTTACAATAACGCAATATATGGTCAGCTGGACTGTTCAATTCACTACTACGAAAATGCAACATATAGCAGCTGGACTGCACACACGCACTTTTACAATAATGCAACATATACCCAGTTGGACTGTGCACATGCATAGTGACAATAACACAACATATGGTCAGCTGGACTGTGCACATGCATGACTGCAATAATACAAGATACAGCATGCTGGTTCTTCCAGGCATGAAGAAGGAATGCTCTCCATGCAACAGTACACTAGTCTATAAGGGTATGCTGTACTTCACTGAGGAAGAATGATGAAGATTGCACTCACCCAAAAGCAGGGCTGAAGCATAAGTAAGTGATAACTCTTTCCTTGACAATGCTGGCTGATGTTTTGGCCCCACCCCAAGAATCAGACTTCAGTTTCGACTTCTTTGGTTCTTCATCAGTCACATGAACCTTACAGAACGAACAGTCCCATAAGGTTGTGTCAGAAAGCAATCATTACAGAAGTTACTACTGTAACTGTTATCCTCTCACATATATGAAGCTAAGGCTTGGTCTTGTGTTGTTATGTACTGTCATGTGACCTGAGCTCAGGGAGGGAGCATATGCATACAGGGGGCGTGTGTCACATTCACTTATTAGCATTATTAGTACAAACAGCAACACTCTGATCATCATCAGGTTCTTTCTTGATATTCATCATGAGCTCCTATACTGGCAGTACATACTGTCACGTGTTGGGCGTATAACACGACAAATAATTTCATGCCATATTTGATATAGCAAATTTTATTTCACATTCACTCTTACAATCACACAAATTACAATCTGACATTTACTGCCATCGGCAGTATCACAAATACTACATTGCAAATGCTGGTTGACTACCTGGCTGACTCGTAACTCGTAACTCGAGAACTTGACTCAGAACTGACTATGAATAGTCTTCGCTGCTCCGTATCTAGCCTCATTCCGGACAACGCAGAAAACAGAAACGTAACAGGCACCACATTCAATTATGTGTCACTGAAGTTAAAAGATTATTTAAAATTAAAGTAGAGATTTAAAATCCAAGTGTTAATCATTTAGAGGTTGATGAAATTAATGCATTTCATTTTTACTGAGGCTGTCTTTTTTCCTTCCCTGTTCGTTTATTAGGTCCTGTACTGGCAACAGGATGCTGAGAATATATGGACTGAAGAGAAATAACGTAATGACAAGTTGGAGTAAGAGGAGCTTCATAACCTGAACTCTTCACAAAATATAATTAGAATGATCAAGTCCAGAAAGATGTGATAGGCAGGAAATGTAGCTCACATGGGGAGAAGACAAAATGCACACAGGAATGAGAGAGGCCACTAGGAACACTACATGTAGGTGGAAGGATAATATTAAAATGGATGGGGTGATATGGACTAGTTTAATCTGGCTCAGGATAGGGACCAGTTGTGAAAAAGGTAACGAACCTTTGGGTTCCATGAAATGTTGGGAAATTCTTTAGTAGCTGCATAACTGGTGACTTCTCAAGAAGGACTCAACTCCATGGTGCTAGTTATTTGTTGGATGATGGCTGGAGACTGCCGATCAAATGCTAAAATATAATATTCTGTCTAATTTAAAATTTCATATTTAGCCTCTGAGTAGCGTAGCAACTGGAACTGTTGGCTTACAAATGATATTGCCTGCCTACTGTGTACACATGTGTACAGTCTAGCCCCATACCAAAGTTCATACATCTTGCACCAATGGTGCATTCATTATGACCATCAGACCAACAGCTAAAGAGAAATTCACATGGTTGCCGTTTTGTTTTGCATTCTATAAAACAGTTACCGAAACAAAAGTTGCATATTCCCTGAAGATCAATTATCGCACATCACTTCAGTGGTGCAAATAAGGTGTCACTAGCATCACTCTAACTGCTGTATTTCATGCATGTGCCATATTGTTATTAGTGACTGCAGGAAATTGAAAGATGTTGGAGGTGCACAGCACAACATTCATACCCACTTTCAAGAAAATTGATGGAACAATTAACAGGTTTAGAGGCAGGACACATGGATGCACATGCACACACAGTATGGTGATCGCAAAAAGGTACCTTTTCTTCCTATAAAGAGGAGGCAGACTAAAACAGGTACTGACACCACTCAAGCACAAAGAGATAGTGAAGTACTGTGTTAACAGGTGCGCCAAAATAATATAGTACTCCTTGTTCCTGAAACTGTTCAAACGTGTCGGTGGCGCTGCTGCTCATGACACAAATTTCGATATATGACAACAGCTTACCTTGAAACACCGCTTGAGCTGACCTATGTGAACTGTCCTCTCATTACTTGCTCTGAATACAATCTTCAGCAACTCAACAAATTTTTGTATTGCTGCTCCTTTGTAACGAAAGGGTGAGTTGCCAGTAACGGAGAGGTACTGAACGATTTTCACTAGCAAATCTAACAGCAGGTGGCTTTTCTCATATGTGACCTGTAAGAGAGCCACAGGATACACTGCAGAACGCATGGCATCGATTACACAATCACATAAAATCAGTTTACAACAGAAAGTTGCCCACATCTGACTGACACTGTGAAAACAGTGCTGACATTTGCTTTTCTAACTTCCTCTATCTGAATACTGACTCTGCATGAACAAACAGATTAAATGTCAATGTACGTGCTGGTCTGAGTTTCCTGGGATTCAACAGTGTCATATCCCAGAAGAATACTCAGCATTGTTCTTATCCATGGTCTATGCTGATGTGTGACTTCATCTTCACAGGGTTTAGTCGTTCCAACATCCTGGTGAACACCAAAGAGCACGCATCAGGGGGAAGAAGGAAGCGGACCGATACAGAGATCTAACAGAGGGAGGGTGTGGCAGGGTGCTCTCCAGTGGGAGAGGCCATGTGGTTAAGAAGGGTTGGAGGGAAAGAGGTTTATTATTTTCTTTTACAAAATTTCAGGGATCTTATACTGAATATTGCCAACTGTCTCCCACCTCAATATTTTGGATGACCACTAAATTTAAAACAAATGAGATGGAATTAAATAAACTATATTGTGAAACAAATATAAATCACTCCGTCCAATGTGACCTGTAAGTTTATTACTACATGAAAACTTAACACCCTTACATGTTTCGGTCTCTGCGGACCATCTTCAGAGGGCAAACATCACTACAAATAGGAAACCACCATCACATAAGATGTAAAGTACGTACACTTATATGCTACAATGCATAGTACACAAAATAGAACATTTCACAAACACAGCAGTTTCCTGGGAATGTAAAGTTTTTAAAAAATTATTTAAAATTTCTTGATGCTAATTAAAAATTTGCATGTCAATAATTAAAATTCATAAACCATGCAGGCTCGTGTTCGTCCTCACATCGTCCCTCTTGTATGGGGCAGATATTGTGCCACCTGTCTATCTTGATGTGGAGGTTCTTTATATCTTCCAGGGTTTGCTCGTGGCTCTATTTGGTGTACTATGCATTGTAGCATATAAGTGTATGTACTTTACGTCTTATGTGATGGTGGTTTCCTATTTGTAGTGATGTTTGCCCTATGAAGATGGTCCGCAGAGACCGAAACATGTAAGGGTGTTAAGTTTTCATGTAGTAATAAACTTACAGGTCACATTGGAAGGAGTGATTTATATTTGTAATTGTTAGTGTGACGGACCAGAATGAAACAAATCAAATTTATATTGTGAAAACCTTATAGTTTTATGTTTATTTATTGCAGACACAAATAAATTTATTCCTGTCATCCTGTCCTACTTGTCTCCAACTGCTGTGATGGCACATATACAACTGTAACATAGAGCAGTACACAAACTGCCAAAGCTAATCAGGATCAGAAAGACTCTTTTATCTTTCCCCTTCTATTGCACTAAACATTCTATATTTATGCACATAGAAACCTTGTTTATAAAACATCACATCATAAAAAATATTTACTTATGAGAGTAAAATCTGGATTGTCTCCTTAAAAAAAAAAAAAGAAGAGGAATCCAAGAGAAAATAAAGTTACCACACAAGAGGATTTGCATATACAATTTAAGAGACATAAGGATACCCAACAAAACTGGAGAAATCATCTTGGAAAGTCTGGACAGACAGTGAAATCTGCAACTGGCATGTGTCATGTTACCAACAGAAGGGACAATGTGACTTGGGCTGAGCAAAGTGCTGAACACAATTAACAATCAAGTTCCTTCCGTCAAATGTGACACTTTTTTAAGTTTTCCACCTCGTCAGCACCTGCCTTACATGTTTCGGCTCACCACGGAGCCATCATCAGAGGCATTTATAGTAGAAAAAGAAATCACCAACACACAAAACTTCACTTTGTCCAAGATAGCCACGTTCCAGTTAATTAAAATAATTACAAATAGTTAAAATTACCCAGAATGTCGGTTCACTAAAAGTTTTTCACACACCACAGTAGCTTCCTTATTTGATTCGTCGTTAATTCTGTAAAATTATGTTTCGTTATTTGAAGTAAGAATTCTTAAAATCCCTAGAATTCTTTCCCGCTTGGCCCAATCTTTTTGCTTCGGGATGTTGTTGACGTGTGTTGTCTGTCGGTAGTTGATGTTGCTTGTCTGTGTGTTGTGATGCTTGTGTGCTTCACCTTAAACTTGCTGAACACAAGTTAAACATAATCTCGGAACTTACCGGGCCAGGCCTTAATAACATGCCTACTGCCTACAAAATTTGTTTTTATGACAACAAATCTGTACAGTAACACTTCCTTGCATATAGCAAAAAGTTGTCCCTGTGCTTAACTAATGAAGCAGTACACCATGAAGCCATATGGAGGAGTGCGTGTACAGATTCACATTTCTTAACCTTGGCACTAGTTTGAGGTGAGTGATCAGCTTCATGTCCCTGCTGCTTTACCCCCGGGGGAACCCTGGCACACATTGGATAGGAGGCTTGGTGGTGTCCAGAGCCAGCCTGGACAATGTGAAGAAGTGAAAATTCTTGACCATACTGGAACTCAAAATCTGACCCCTCGGTCTTCCAGCCCACAGCCAGTCACTATACCAGCTCATACCTGCATACAGTGCTTAGACTTAAATATCCCTGTGCAGCCAGTGGTGCTTCCACAGCAAACCAAGAGAATCAAGGATCAAGATGAGAACAGCTGTTTGCATGAATGGCTGCTTACTGCAGTCCCCACATTTACACAGAAACAGAAGCATTATAAAATATATCTCCTCTCAGGGGAAGTTATATTTCTGCAGAAAAGTAAACAGTAATTTGAGAAAAGGTACCACATTTCTTCAGCATTTTCATATAGTTACAAGACTGATGAAAAAGGTTATTGCAGGAACTTGCTCGGACAGCATGAAAAGATTCTTTTTCAACTTTCCACCTTTACCAGGGTTGCCTAATCAATGGCTGGCATGGTAAATTAAAACAGCAAGATGATCTGGTACTGAAAATGAGGGAAGTCATGAAAATTACAAATTGAAGCTCAGAATTACTGGGTTTTTGGACGTTTAGAATACTGGTTGATAGAAAATCGTCAGAACCTTTCAGAATCTAGAATACAAAGGTGGAGTAATACACCCTCTTTCTGCTCACAACTTGTAGCGTCACATTCATTTTAAGTCCAGTGGTTCGTAAGCTGAGATGACACATCATATAAATCATCTTTCTTAAGCTATTTCAAAACCATATGAACTGTGTAACACAAAGAGTTTCTTACACAAAACCTTCCCTCAAAACACTTTTTGTACCAGTTTAGTAAGTTATGCCTTAAATGTGCACATCATGAAGTGTAGGTCTTCATGTACTGTCAATTCCTATTGTGCAATTTTAACCAATATTTTAATGTATCAGTTTTACTAAACCCTGTTTGAATTTTAACAAAATCCATTCAGTTGTTCCCAAGTTTAAACAGGAATACAAAGATGAAGAGACAGACATGAAGAAGCTACTGAATGATTTATATAATTTCTCAGTGTGACTGCATCTATACGAATGAAGCAGATACCCATATATAACTGTCAGATGTGAACATTGTGGTACTGGTTGTATGCTCTATCATCAATCGTCTGGAAAAGAAATGTTGAAGTGCAAAACCGAGGTTAATTACAGAAGCAGCCATCACATATCACTGTGGTGTGACTATGCAGAATTTCCAAGCTAGATAGTAGCCAGAAGCTTTAATCAGTAGAATTCTTCTAAAGAGAAAAGTAATTTCCAAATATTGCCTTGCATAACACCTGATGAATGGGTGGACTTTGCCAGCCACTACTCAGTATCTCAATCTCACCACATACCTGTGCCTTAGCCAATAACTCAACAATGAAACCGCCATCAAATGTTGAGCCACCTGACTCAACTGGAATGTCATCAATAGCTTTCTCCACCTCTAAAAACACTGTCTTGAGAATGCAAAGTTCCTCAGGAGAAAAGTCTGGCTGTGTTGCATCTCCCCTCTGTGAGAATTCTGCAGAAGATTCCCCGTTCCCATATAAGCTCTCCATCACCTGGCACAACAGACGAGAGAGACAGTACAGTGAGCTCCATTGCTACACTTCCCACTGATCACAGGAACAATATATTCTGGGACAGCATGACAGAAGTGCATATATTTCACTAAGTCAAGTCTGCTACCATACAGGCTGAATGCCTCATATGTATAACATTTCAGGTTTCTGCAGCAGTCTTGACACCATGTAGTCTGGTGGGTGGGTATCTACTGCAAAACAAATACACGTATACTCCTCTATCTTCAAGGTAGAAGATGAAAATGAGCAAGTTCCTCTAAAACGCTGGTACCGACCTATCAAATGCTGTGTCATAAACCAGATGATCACAATATGGATCACATTCGAATTAAGTTTCAACATACAGCTACTGCCTCACTTACAAAATAGCCATGTTCCCAAAAGTGACTGCATAACTCAATAATGTGTACAACATAAAATGTGATACTCACATTTCTTAATCCTCTGATTTCTCTTGCTCTCAGTTTTCCGTGAAAAATATTTGATTCAATTAACTTTAATACCATTCACTCTGTTTACAAATACTAATTTCTTTGTTCCAGACAAATAATTTCATTATTTTTTAGTCTTCCCTAAAATAATTAGGATATACAGAACTCTAATTTTGCCTGTGGTTCTGTATGGGTGTGAAACTTGGTCTTGACATTAAGGGAGGAACACAGACTGAGGGTGTTTGAGAACAGGGTGTTGAGAATATTTGGACTGAAGAGAGATGAAGTGACAGGAGGTTGGAGAAAACTGCATAATGAGGAGCTTCATAACGTGTACTCTTCTCCAAGTACAATTAGAATGATCATGTCAAGGAGGATGAGATGGGAAGGGCATATAGCATGAATAGGGGAGAAGAGGAATGTATATAGGATATTGCTGGGAAAGCCAGAAGGAACGAGACCACTAAGATCAAGATGTAGGTGGGCGGACTATAGTAAAATGTATCTCATAGAGTATGGACTGGATTGATCTGGCTCAGGATATGGATCAGTGGAGGGTTCTTGTGAACACGGTAATTGACCCTCAGGTTCCATAAAATGCTGGGAAATTCTTGAGTAGCTGCGCAGTTGGCGGCTTTTCAAGAAGGGCTGACCTGAGCTGAGTGTCAAGAATTTCCACCTCTACAAAAACTGTTATACTGGCATGGGTCATATGTCGGAACTTTGTCTGAAGTACATAGTCAGGAGACATTTGGAAGAACCGTTTCACTTCATTTTTAGTCCCTAGGGAGTTTTTATTACTTTTTAACCTTGAAAGACGAGCAGCTGTGAGAACCTAAAATGGTGACTTGGCACTGCACGAATTAAATATGGCACTTCTAGGGCTAACAAACCTAAAAAAAGTGTCAATGACAGAACTGCATACGTTCAAAGTCTCATTAATAGTAATCTTATTACAAGTGCAATATTTGTGATGTGGATAAGATCTTTATTTTGGTTCAGACAGGCAGAAATACATTCCATGTTGTATTAGATTTGAGGGTTTCAGAGTGGTCACTCTGAACATGGGTTGTAATGTCATTCTATTCAGCTGAACTACAAGGAACTGAAATGCAGAGGGTTGTACACTTCACACACAACATCCCAGAGACTGTATTCTGTCCCCATCTTCAGGTGGATCCTAGTCAGTTGGGCCCAATCGATATAATAACAACAGGATGATGGACAATGTCCAGAAACAAAATATCTGAACATTCAGAAGTTTAATTCAATTTTTTATTCTAATCTTAATTCTAAATATATATTTTAATTAATAAATAATGTCATGATCACATGCAAATTGCAATTTTAACTTACTGTAACAATTTTGGTAAGGCAGACATGCACCTGATGACGGACGTATATGGCCGAGATGTAGTGCCAGAGAGCGACAAGATAATAAGATACATTTCAGCTGGAAATATATGAGCTTCTATCGGGAAGTTCCCAGACTAGGCCCAAAAAGGCATGCTGGCTTAACTTACTCAATTTTGGCTGCCATCTCCTTCAAAATAGTCTCATTGGGAACATACACAGCAATCCCATTGCTTTTTCCACACTTCAAAAGCACCATGGAAGCCATTTTCCTTAATTCTGTCGCGTACCACTTGTGATTCCCTTTGGATGTCAGACACTGTTTCAAAACGTCATCCCTTCAGTTTCATTTTCAATTTGTGAAACAAAGCAAAATCACAGGGGGCTAAGTCCGGCGAGTAGGGAGGATAGGGAATGATAACTGTGTTGTTGTTAGTAACAAACTCTGTGGCTTTCAGGGATGTGTGGGTGGGTGTGTTGTCGTGATGAAGGAGCAATGTGGCGCATGTTCAAATTTTCTGTTAAGATCACCTGGTAAACTCCATAACTGATCACAATGGTGTCTGCAAGCTAATGGATTGTTCAGCGACAGTCTTCGCGGATGAGTTCTTGAATTATTTCAACATTTTCTCTTGTTTTCTGGTGCTTGGTCATCCTGAACATTCGTCATCTTCAACTGACACTGGACTGGCCTTGAAATGTGAATGTCATTCAAAAACCGCTGTCCAGCTTAAAGAATGTTCTCCAAAAGTATCACGAAACATCTCAAGGGTTTCGATAGCAGATTTGCCAAGCTTCATGCATAACTTGATGCAGACACATTGCTCAATATTGCCATCCATGGCAGACAAAATGAAACAAAAACTGAAAAAGCACTCACTTAAAAACAATGTGTGTTTACAGTGCGGTGTCATGTGGCAGGCTGATGCAATAGGCTTGCGAAGTGTGACCTTGGACGCCCTTCTCATCTTCCTTCACACAGGCAGTTACAGCAGAACAGCCCAGGAACTTTCTGATACGACCTCAAATGTGTACAAGTAATTACACTGATGCAATAGGATGATCAAATATAATATTATGCTCACTCAAGGTATGATGTACTCTCAAAGATGTTTCAAGCAAAGTTTACCATCTTAGTCTATTACTTATTAACTTACCTTAGCTACTCCATTATGATGACAAATGAGGAATGAGATGAGGTGAGACATAAGAAGCAGTTCTCACTATTTTGCAGGCCATAAGGGCTGTCCAGACAACTTTCTCATCCTGAATTCATATGACCTATTTCTCACCTGTGTGATTTCCTGTATGCATAGAGCCACATCTGTACTGCGAATGCAAATGGAAACAGACTCTTCACAGATCTTCTCTACATTATGGGCTTCATCCAGGATCACAACATTGTTCTGCAGGGGGAGAAAGCAATTCTAACTTTTCATGCTAAATAAGTGAGTTCAATATGGTTCATGTTCTTCTACTTTCCTTCTGACATGTTTCCCATGCAAAGCTGCAAAACTGTGCCAATTAGCTTCACGCTTATCTGTCTCCTTATCTTCAGATATCAACCCACAAACCACAGATCAGGTTTAGTATCTGTGCCATTTCAAGCATGACTTCCTAACATTTATCGGAGCAAAAATGGTCGAAACAAATGTGAGGTTTGAGGTTCTCCATCCTGTCCATGAAGAACACTGACTTGTGGGAGTGATACTGTGAAGTCAGGTGGATGTTTACCTATGTTCTATAGGAACAAACTGCTCCCATTCTCAGAGTTGAAGAGTAAAGACAAGCAAGCAGCTGTCTGGAGTCTCATGCTTTGTACTATTCATCAAATTCTATTAGTGTAACAAATCAGGGACAATGAGAGAGTCAAAGAACAAGGGAAATCAGGGATGTGCACAAAATTTTACTTGGGAAATGTGATGGGAACAGACTCTCAGCATAGCCCGGACGATAATATTGAAATGAATCTCAAACACATTGTTTGAGCATGTAAACTGTATTTATTAGACTCATGATAGGGTCCAGTGGTGAACTTTGTGAACATGGTACTGAACCTTTGAGTTTAACTAGCCGAGTACCTATTATTAGCTTCTCAAAGGCCCTGTTCCACTGAGTCAGAAGTTAATTACCTTCATTCACTGTTTCCTTACTTGTTACCCATTTCTGAATGATCTAATTTCCTATATCATCAAATATTTCATGTGGATGTTTTCCATTCATTATATCTGTCTGTTCACTTCGTTATCTGCAAATTCAATTAACTGTAAGAACTTAAAATGAAGAAACAGATGCAAATGAAAAAAGTTTAATATCTGTTAAGAAAGTAAGGACCAAAATTGTGAATGGTAATTTACCATATAATTATACAGACAAGTAAGCTGAAGGAACTGCAGAATGTCTTCGTTAAAGGTGGAATATAAACTTTCTATGAGTTCATGACAATAGTATATTAATACAGTTATTGTGTTTCTGGACATTACCCATCATCCTGTTTTTATTTAAAATGCATGACATTTCGGAGACTAGTGTCCAGAGACAGGGACTAGCTCTATCGATTGGGCCCAACTGAGTAGGCTCCACCTGAAGACAGAGACAGAATCCAGTCTCCAAAGTGTTGTGTTTTAAATAAAAACAGGATGACGGACAATTTCCAGAGACACAATAATTGTATTTCTTACCGTAAGTTCCACACCGTGTGACTTGAGGTGTTTCTGGTCCAGGATGTAGTTGTATGGCATAAAAATGACATCGGCGTCCTTTCTGAGGTCACGTGCCAAGAAATATGGACACACTCTTTGTTTCTGACCCAGTTTTACCAAGTCTTCTATATCAAGAATGCCAACATCCCTTAGTGCTGGGTCAGTTTTCTTCCTCTCAAGATTGCTGTAGAAGTAGCACGCATGGCTCTTGGTATATGCTTGACATTTGTGCATCTGGTCAGAGACAGATAATTGTTCAATCAATGAAACATGGACCCTCACAAACAGAACCATAAGCAGAACCAAAGCATCCCCTGTCTGAAACACCTGTAAGTATATATGACACCTTCAGCTAGCAGCCTTACAGAAGAGATCCTCTGAGTGTTCAATAAAATCCCTGGTATGGCAATTTTGGTTGTCGCTGTGTGCTGAAAACAGAATACAGAAACTTTCTGATAATGACCTGACAATCTACGTCACTCTCTGAAAATAATGCAACCTCAAAGGTGATTTAGACACAGAATAATGGATGAAATATTTCTGAGAAATTCCAAGCACAAATAAGAAGGTATACAGTTAGGACCAACATTTCTAAACAAACTGGAATCCAAAAGATGTTACTAAGAGTCAGACCAGAAACGGCTATAACAATGTCTAGAGATGAGATTTGGATTGGTAACCGGATTTACTGAACTCTTACAAAATGTAACTAAAAATAACTATGACATCACACAGAGGTACACACTATACAAAGATCACTGTAACTATAGCAAGTATAACAGGCCTGTCAGTCTTCACTAGCTGTTGCTTGGTGGAGGCTTCCAATGATGGACGTTCCCATTCCTCCGGGTTCCCAAACTGTCCCTGGCCTCAGCTTTTCACTTCCTATAACTGCAACTCTCAAATGACTCAACCAACAACTCTCTTCCACTTGCTGCCAGGTAAACATGTCCACAGAGCTGTTCTCTAGCAATGGCTGTTGTACTGTCACCTGCTCACACAGCTGTTACTTGGCAATGGGTCCACATGTCAGTATTATATAGATTCATTTCAGGCTTCAAAGGAGTGAGTTACTGTGATTGGCTGTTACAGTGGTGACAATCATTTGGAAATGGATAAAGATTGTGAGGTACCATCAAGGTTCAAACCTTCTTTTTAGTCATATCTAAAAACATCCATTTCAAATTCATATCTTACAGACTCTGAAATTTTGCTTCACACAGAATTCTTTGCATTTACCTTTGCAATATTGTTTTCTTCCTTTGACACTTCAGGATGAATGCACATCTGATCCCGAGAGCCAAGAACTGCCATCTTTGTATGAGTATATCCAGTTTTCTTCAGCTCCTGAATTGCTTGCGATAACTGTGAGTGTGTGCGCGATGCATAGATAATCTGTGTTCCACCTGCAAGCAGCAGTATAAATACAGAGTACTGTGTTATACATGTTCCTTCATTCTGTGTTGAGGTGTCCACATACAAGGGTTGGAACTTTAATAGTGGCAACACTGCTGTAGAGACGCCATGCAACGGAACCAAATAATGTTTAGTTACATACCTACCTTACCTCAGAGCAAATCGACTCTCCCTTCCCACATCAGGCACATGTGCAGTGAAGAGAAGAACAGAGCCTCATGTTAGCTGGCGGTCTAATGTAGTGTTGTCATGATGTTTTCGAAACAGGAACAATGGAACTGGATAAAGATTGAATGTGCCAGAGGCCGTACAGCACGACAGTGTCATCAAGGTCTTCAAGAGGCTTGCGGGGAATCTGCATTGCCTTACAGAACAGTGGCAAGGTGGGTAAAAGCCTTCAACGGGGGACGCCAAAATGTGACAGACATGAGTTGGCCAGTTTGTCCTAGTGTCAGTGAAGAAGAAGTGTGTGCTCTATCTGTGTTACTGGAGAGTGATTGATGCCATACAATTCGTGAGCTGGCCCAAGAGACTGGATTAGTGCATACGACTGTGCTTCACATTCTGAAGGAACACCTGGGCAGGAGAAAAATTGCATCATGATGGGTTCCGCATGATTTGATGGAATTGCAGAAATGGCTATGATATGACACTGCTCGTAACCACTTGGAGCACTATGAGCGCGAAGGAGAGGCTTTCTTATGCCATATCATTACGCTGGATGAGACATGGGCCAAATCGTACGAGCCACAAATGAAATGCCAATCGAATGAATTGCGTCATTACGGGTCACCACGAAAATCAAAAGTTTGTCAGAACCCCAGCAATGTGAAAGTTATGGTGATTCTCGCGTACAACTGTGATGGTGTTATCCTAACACATACCATTCCCTGACAGCAGACCATCAATGCGCAATATTACTGTTCATTTTTAGAACACAACCTGCTACCAGCTTTGAGAAAGAAGCGGTGACACTTTCTGCAGAACCCACCCATCATTTTGCTGGACAGTGCTCAGCCGCATGTGGTGCAACTGTGGCTGATTTGTTTGATCGATGGGGCTGGGAAGTGCTGTACCATCCACAATACTCCCCAGACTTAAGCCCTTGTGACTTTGACTTTATTCCTAAGATGAAGGAACCACTTCAGAACTGTTCCAGAGATTCTTCAGGCAGTAGACCACTCCATTCGAACTATCAACACAACAGGCGCTACTAAAGGTATCCTACGACTTCCACATCGCTGGCAACGGGTTGTACACAATGCTGGTGACTACACTGAAGGACAGTAAAACTTCGAAACATGCATCTATTTTGTATCAGTTGTAAATAAATAGTTGCCACTATTAAAGTTCCACCCCTCATATTAGTTCTGATCCTGAACTGGCTCCTTGGATCACAATGCTTCTTGAGGAGCTAACAGTTCCTTAGCTTGTCAAGAGAATTTTCTGCCTTCAGTAGAAACTGACACATCATTACTGTGTTCACAAGAGCCCTATCCCAAGCCAGATTGATCCAATCCAACCCTATGGGTCTCCAAGGCTTGTTACAGGGATAGCTTTACCTTTAACATGTTTCAGCCTAACTTGTCATCCTCTGGTGTGTAAGACATTTGGCTGAAGGAACCTGCTGCTCTGCTATTATCTTGTTCTGCTTTTCATTTTTGAGAATGCCTTGGAATATTCTGGGATATATGAGGTTATCACGCCTTTGTTATGCACATGTCTGGTTTATCTGTAATATGTAAAGTAAAGGTGTCCCTTTGCTTAACTAATTAACCACTGCACCATGAAGACGTTGGTGGCAGTAGATCATAGATTCACATTTTCTTGACCTTGGCACTAGATGGAGGTGAGTGGTCAGCTTCACGCCCCGGCTGCTTTACCCCCAAGGAAAGAACCCCCCCACTAATTGAATAGGAGGTTGTGAGGGCCCCAGAGCAGGTCTGGATAATACGGAGAAGAGAAAATTCTTGACCCTACCAGGACTCGAACTCCTACCCCTCGGTCGTCTAGTCAACAGCCAGTCACTATACCGACTGCGCTATCCCGGCTACTATTATTATTAAGAAGACAGACAGTTATACATACAGAGAATTCCAGAGAATATATCACGCAAGAGTTCCTCCTTCCCAAGATTTCAGAGCCCCAATATAATTCTGTGCCATGGGTGATCTTGATCAGATAATTCAGATCTGTATGTATGTATGTATGTATCTGTATATTCTTTCTCTGCACACTTGATGTCACAGACATCACCTGAAAATGGCCAGTTAAGCTGAAATATGTAATGTTATACAACAGAGAGATGAAGACATGTGAATGTTAACTGAAGTTGCAAGAAATGGAACATACACAGTGCAACAGAACGCTTCAATATAATATTACTCAGAAGTTATGGAAAGAAACGTACACTTGGGCTAAGATACTAAACTTGACAGAATTATCTACAGGTATAGTTTGAACACCTCTTTAACATAGGTGCTCACTGTGACACCAATTCTAGCATATCTTCAATTTCTGTTTACTGCTTCCATCATCTGTTCCTGTACATAAGTTTTCACTAAATGGGTAATACATGAAATTGCGTCATGAAACTCTTCATCTTCCTGTATAGAATTATGCTAAGTTAATTTCTTTACATAAGCAATTAAAGAAACTGTCTCTCTACACAAACAAATACAACTACACATATAATATGAAATAAATTTCAAAAATAATTAACGACATATGAAACAAGGATGCCAAGAAACAAAGAACTGTGATGCTACATCTGGCATGATTTTGGATATATCAGCCACCAAAGACTGCAGTTGTGCTGTAATGATTTCTGACAGAAAACATAAAAAATATGCACTGCTGCTGTAGTACAGCCGCATAAGATCCAGAGATCAGTTCTGGAAGATCAAAAATCACTTAACACTAAATGAAAATACAGTATATACACGAAGATAATAAAATATCTACACTGGGTTTCAGGTGGAACCAAAAATAATCCTCACAGAATATGAGATCTCACTAAACACAAGAAAACAAAACTAGGATTTCACTGTACATATTAACATACATAAAGTTATCCCTGTAACAGGACGTGAAGCCCCATAGGGTTGTGAGACATTGAGGCTCCTACATTTTCTCTAGACATTCAAGCTCACAGGTGGCAATAAGGTTGTCAGCCTTATGTGCCAGCCACTGTGTACCCCCCCAGAAAATTTATGGTACTCATTTCTGTTAGAGGCTGAGTCGACCACAAGGCCATTGTGCAGTTGGAAGCATTAGGTAAATTGAAAAGATCCACCCCATCGGGAATCAAACCCACAACCTTCTGGCTTATAGTATAGTGCCTCATCAAACTATGCTATTGCATGCCCCCTATTAACATACATAACAAGAACATAAAATAAAAGGGTACAGCTTGTTAACATCACCATGCAGGCTAAATTCTATATGAAGAACAGCAGGCATCTTCTTCTTAACTGTGAAAAGCAGAAAAGGATTTCCCAGCCTACAAAATATCTTAAGAGCTTACCAGATTCCCATGACGAAGTGCCCGCTCTGGGCATGTTCAGAGGACCTGCTGCTTCCACAAGACTGTTCTGTAGACCAGTCACAAAGTCACCATCTGGCAGACGGTGCACTACTAAACTCTCGGCCTGTTGCTGGGCCTTCCTCAGGGAAAGCCAGCTGAGGGAGGCACATAACAGGCTCAGTGTTTTGCCTGTGCCTGTCGGGGACTCCAGCATCCCACTTTCTCTCTGAAATTGGGCAAACAATCTTCGTAACCAACACCTTCTCAGCCCACTTTACACCAGATGAAATGTGAGCATATTTCTAAAAAAAAAATCTATGGGTAATCATGGAATCTCCAGGATATGAAGCAGCTGTGTTCCAAAGGTTGGTGGTCACAGGATTTCAAATCATGTAACTCAAGAAACCTTTTCGTTATTCCCTCATTTGTCAATTGGCTTAAATCTTCTGTTGAAAAATATGCAATTCAATTAATTTTATTTGCATTCATTTTAGATTTACACATTCTACTCACATAAAAATTTTCGCTACACAATCTTTGGACTTGCATTTAAAACCAAATTAAAGCTTTCATATAAAATTACAGAAATCATGGCACACTGTGGTATATATGAATGTCAGTTTCCTGTCTGCTTCTTGTTTCTTGCCGCAGACCTAACATAGAACACATCCAACAATATTATGAAATTTACTTTGCACTCTGGGGCACACAGTAGTGTAGTTGGTTGAGGCACTATGGTACAAGCCGGAAGGTCATGGGTTCAAGTCCTGATGAGGTCATTGGATTTTTTCAATTCACCTAAATCTTCCAGCCGCACTATGGCCTTAGGGTCGACTCAGCCTCTAACAGAAATGAGTACCAGGAATATTCTTGGAATATTCTTGGGGATAAAGGGCAGTCAGCACATAGGGCTGATAACCTTGCTGCCATCTATGAGCTGATTTTCTAGAAAATGTGGGAACCTCAACATCTCACAACCCTATGGGCCTTCAGGGCCTGTTACTGGGATACTTTTACTTTTTTATTTACTTTACTTTGCACTCTTACCAATATGTAGGGTAGCCATGGCTGTGAAAGTGATGTGCAAGTGTTGTGGCAGAATTTTCTGGATGTGATTCAAACCCTAATTCCAAATCTTATTCAGTCACAAGAGTAAACTATATTTTATGAATTTAGATGTCATTCCTTGTTTAAAGTTTCATCTACCATACTCTGTAAAATAAGAAAAGAAGGCGACCACATCCTGGATGGAGGCTAGAAGAGAACCTCTCTTTGTTTCATATATAAAATGAAAAGTAATTGTTATGACTGCAGTTGGAGCTCTGTGCATGACCGTCTACCTACCCTGATTCAATTACAAAAGATAGAACATATGCAGTAATGCACTTTCAAACACTTTAAAGCCTATAATTCATTCAAATAATATTTCAAAATTAATCTTCTACCTCACAGAAAACACACTGCATGACCATCACGAAGACCAATCAGTTAATCCTGAATTGGGAAATATCATAGTTTATTGGGAGAATCGTATGAACTACAGTTATGGTAAACCCCTCACTAATCTGGATCAAAATATGAAAAATGCTGAAGAATGCCGTCTTCTGGGATGTGACACCATGTAGATCTTGTGTGAACTGATGTTCTTCTGAAACGTTGGTTCACACAAGATCTACATGGTGCCACATCCCAGAAGATGGCATTCTCCATAGTCACCGCTGTCAAAATCTCAGATCTTACATGAAAAATGCTGTTCACAGTTGAGTACATACTTCAAAAAGACGCATAGCATTTAGCAAGGCAGATGAGTCATTTGTCTGTTCAGACAAAACTCGATAGACCCTTCAAAGCCTGCATCATTACATTAAAAAAGAAGTACAACTTCTGAGTCTTCTATTCATGAATAAATGTATTGTCTTGTTATAGTTTTTAAATAAAGGCTCTACAGTGATACTTATTTCAGCAAAATTTGACTTTTTAATGTACCTTTGAAAGGTGGTGACAATAATGAAAGACAAAGTAGATACATTTAACCCTCACTAATCCAACTATAGTTAATCTGGTAGTTGGATAACCCAGATAAAAAAATGAAAAATTCTGTTCACAGTTGAGTATGAACTTTAAAAGACACATGGCATTTAGGAGCAAGAGGACTGTGTTGAGGGCAGCTGGAGAGACTGAAAACACGCAAGAATATATCCAAGATTGGCTTGAGCTTGGATGAGGGAGAGAGGTCCTGGATTTCAGCTTCTGACAGAGGAAGGAGAAACTGCGGCAGATGTCATTAAGGATTCTGCTATGGAAGAACAATCAGATAATGAACTACAAGAATCTATTCCATTTATTTTTTTTTATTTTATTTATTTATTCTTTTTTTTTTTTTTTTTTTTTTTTTTTTTTTTTTTTTTTTGTCTTTTATAGCTAACTTTTCCTCTGTTAATCTGGATTACCTTTCCCCCAAATTAATCCATATTAATGATGGTTTTACTGTGTACACCATGTGGGAAAAATTCAGAGTCTATCATATGGTACACAACATTATACCTTCTTTAGACATTCAAGAACTTTTTCCATGTATGCAGACTGAACACTGTACGGTTCAAATGGGAAGTTGACGGGGATTCCATTAATCATGTACTCAGGCATGGCTGGCACCTGCTAACAGAGAAAAAAAAATCAGTCCTCATACTTGTAAGTCCTTTGACATACATCCTACCCTGATTAGGTGTAACTGTGGTTGCATGCAACGATTTTCCATAAGCATATATTTCTGCATCCCAGGCTGATAATGCACTTTTCCATGTTCTGATGGCATTCCCAAAATTTCTGATTTTCCATAGTAGTTCACTTTTCAGGACTGGCCTGGCCACACTTACTTTACAAAGATTCTGATCGCTGATTAGTTTTTCCTCGTAGCTGTTTCTGTATCAGTAATACAGGCTTATTCATAAGTCCATGAAACATTTGAAAGATTCATAACAAATAAACTATGCATCTCATCATGGTAATTCTTACGCCGATAGAGAATGAATCGAAGTTTTTTATTTTTTAGGGGGTTTGTGAAGGATACTGTCTTTGTGCCTCCATTCTCTGCTAATCCCAGGGATCTTCGCTACCGTATCACAGCTACTGTGACTCTGGGACAAAATGGATTATCACATAGATGTCTGCCATATCAGCAAAGGTGGCACATTGAGCATCTGTGAACTACGTAAAAAAAACTTGGTGAGCTAGTCTATGTTTCAGTGTAATAAAAGTTGGTATCCGTTGCATAGTTTATTTATTGTAAATTTTTAAAATGTTTCACGGACTTATGAATAACCCTGTATAAAACATGAAGTCCTGCATGCATAATACATTAGGTTACACAATAAGTACTGTTCTTACACAAATCTAAAAGTATTAATTACTACATCAGTTGTTACCATAAAACTCAAATTCACTGGGATTTGGAAAGCTGTAGGGTTAGGAATTACTATTAATCCAATAACAGCGAATACCAATCAGTGAAGATATGTTACGGCAATACAGAAACGTTCTTACAACACATCTTTGCTTAATTAATTTACTTTTCTATATTGTGTTCTCCACTTATGAGCTCAACAGAACAGTGCTAACTACACCTTCTGCTTCAACAGACAAGAATGATATATTTAACATTTGATGAAAAGTGCCGGAAAATTTGCTGAATGTCAATAAATTGGTTAATTCCTTACTTCTTTCAAGTGTATTTCCAGAATTCAGTTGGTATTAAATTGGTATTAAAATTACGAAATACGCACTTTTACGTAATAAATTCAACTCACAACCCGCGCTTTATTTTCAAGTACAATCATGGCGGCATATGCAGCAGGTAAAGCAGCATGGGAAGTACGCGCAACCGCTACCTGCGTAGACTGCTACTGCCATCTATTTTCGCTCATCTGCTCCAGTCACAATATCCCAATGTCTATGGTCTAGGCTAGGCATGTCGGGCATGTCCAACTTCAAACAGGTTGTGATCGACTTTTTAGTGTCAAAACGGTCAAAACTGCCAGTGACGTACCGCCCCCTTCCATCGTCGTGTAGTACCTCGCGTTAAGCAAAAATATTGGTAAAAATAACATGACACATGACGTTTTTTGTAAAAGCAACATACATAGAAAGTACAGACTACTTTAATACGTATTTTCCCTTCAAAATCTGAATATAATCATATCATATTACAAGTGAATTTACATGCTTTTCATGTATAATTTCCTTATAGGCCTATGCGATCGACCAAAATTCGTCCCGCGATCGACGCGTTGGACATGCCTGGTCTAGGCTGATGATATTAATTCACCGGCTGACACACAGATTCCATAAAAAATACAACTCGCCCGCTCACTCATGGGGCTGAACCCTTCTTGAGAAGCCGTCAATTGTGCTGTCACTCAAGAACTTTCCAATATTTTATGTAACCTGAAGGTTCAATACCGTGTTCACGGGAGCCATCCACTGGTCCCTATCCTCAGCCAGATCAATCCAGTCCATTCCATCCTATATCTCTAAGATCCATTTTAATATTATCCACCCACCTGTGTCTTGGTTTTCTTAGTGCCCTCTTTCCTTCTGCCTTTGCCATCAATATTCTATATAAATTCCTCTTTGCCCCAATTCGTGCCACATGCCCTGCCCATCTCATCCTTGACTTCATCATTCTAATTATACTTGGAGAAGAGTACAAGTTATGAAGGTCCCCATTACACAGTTTCCTCCATCTTCTGGTCACTTCATCTCTCCTTGATCCAAATATTCTCCTCAGCACCCTGTTCTCAAACACCCTCAGTCTATGTTCCTCCCTCAATGTCGGAGACCAAGTTTCACACCCATACAAGAGCCACAAGCAAAATTATACTTTTACACACCCTAATTTTTGTTTTTAGATAGCAAATGAGAAGACAAAAAGTTCTAGACAGAATGGTAGCAAGCATTTACCAAGTTCAGTCTCCTTTTTATTTCCTGCTGAATCAAGTTTTGATTTGTTGCTGTTGTTTGCAAATATCTGAACTGTGTCACATTTTCAAAACATCTAATGGCTCTCTTTATGTCATGATTTTGCCCTGCACTTTGGTGACGAGACAGCAACAGGTATTTGTTTCCTGTTTACTTCTAGATCGAACACCTTACTAGTGTCAATCAAAGTCTGTGTTTTTCTTTATGATATCTATATTATTACCCAGAAATTCACATTATCGGCATAGAACAACAGCTGATATGTCCTATTTAATTTCAGTCCCACCTGGATAATTTCCAAAGTTCCGAGGGAACAGCAGTGGGACCAGAAGAATAATTAGAAGACTTGAATGTATAAGGGGTGGGCATTTTTGGACCTTGCACTGTGACCTACAGTGGTCTATTATGCTTATTGGAACACTTATTATTAGTGTGTGATGTTACATGCGCTGTAGTACATTGATATTGGGAATGTGTAATTTAGTGACATGTTTAAATTTCCTGTGTTATAAATCCTTTGTCTGGAATCAGATATTGAAGACTAGTGGAAATAGACTGAGAAGATTAGTGTGGAGTGATTGTAAATTCTGTAAATCAGCAATAATGTAATAATTAATTTTAGTTACTGCTAGTGAAGATCCAATAAACTGATTCACCCATCCAAACCTGTGTCTTGGCCACTAATATCATCATCAGTAATCTGTCAAGACGACAGGTCCACAGTCTCTTCCAAAACAATTCCTCCACTTAATGCGATCTAGAGCTTTCTCCTTTAAATGACAGTATCCTCTTCTGTCCCCAAGGTCATCCAGCATCTTCTTACGTCTTTTTGTCACTTCTATCCGCCCCTCTATCTTTCCTTCGATAACTTCTTTTAGAAGGCAGTTTCTGCGTAAAACATGACCAATCCAATTAGCCTTCCATTTTCTTATTTCATGTAGGATATTCCTCTGCTCACTGACTCTAATTAACACTTCTTCATTTCTCACATAATCGGTCCAACTGATCTTCTCCATCCTTCTCCAACACCACATTTCAAAACTTTCCAGATGTTTCTGATCTACTGCCCTAAGTGTCCATGTTTCAGCCCCATACAGAGCTATGCTCCAAATGTAGCATTTCACTAGTTTCTTCCTCAAATTTAAGTCCAATTTGCTGGTAAAAAGATTCTTCTTCTTGCTAAATGCAGCTTTTGCCATGGCAATCCTGGATTTAATTTCACAAGTACACCTTCCATCATCTGTTAACAAGCTACCCAAATATTTAAAACATTTCACATTCTCCAGTTGTTTTTGGTCTATCTTTATTGTGACTGGGGTTGGTTGTCTCGAAATTTTCATTACTTTTGTTTTTTCCACATTCATTTCCATGCCATAGCACCTTCCAATTTCAATTAGTCTATCAATCATGCCCTGTAGCACAGTTTCTTCCTTAGCCATTAACACAAGGTCATCTGCATATTTCACAGTTTGAATAATTTGCCCTCCTACTTTGAAGTCTCCGAGCCCATCCAGAGCTTCCTTGGTAAGGCATTCGCTGTACAAGTTGAACAGAATTGGTGATAAACAGCATCCTTGTCGAACTCCTCTTCCAATCTGCACACTTCCTGTCTCCCCTCTGTCCGGTTGTACTCTAACGTTCTGATCCATGTGTGATCAATGTGGCATTGTGCGATGGAAAGGACAATGCCACTAATATATGTGACAATATTTAATAGTAAACACTGTCTTTCCATAAGGTTCACCATCTGATTAATGCTGTTCAGGGGGAAAAAAAAATTCTGTTTACTGCAAGAATTCTACAGAATATATGAACATAGTACATGCCAAATTTACAGTTCTTTAATGTTGAAGCAAGTAATGCATATAGTCACCACTGGGCTTTAAATGGTAACAATATGAGAAACAACACAAATAGAACAAAAAGTTATGACTATACTTCAGAAGTAGAAGAGAAGCAATTAGAGATTCAGTATATTACTTGAAGTGGACAAGGAAATATTGACTGGAACGAAAGTGGTGAAGAAGATATTAAGATGTCACTTCAAAGTAAATAATATATACCAACTTATTTTAATGGCAGATATATATATTTCAATTTTACTTACTGCATTGTTGAGTACAGTACAAATTCTTGATTACAATATTTACAGAATCTTTGGCCTCATTGTACACAACTGTAACATTTCATTTTGAATTGAAAAGAAGACAGAAGGGAGTGAATAGAGGGAAGAAGGATGGGTGGGAGGGAGGAATGAACTTTATATAGAACTCTACACAACAATATGGTACATAATATCAAAGGCAGTCAATGGTTTCCTTATCTTTATTTACACAGAATGAATTATTTTTATAAATTTAACTGTCTTGAGGCCTGAACTAGGAATGAAAGCAGAATTAAGTGCAGGCTGTAAACACCATTTTCTCAATGTTATCAAATGCAGATGCATTTACCTAAGCAACCACAAGCTTTACTTACACTTACAGAATTTGTCAAATGTGCATAGGTTGTTGTATCTGCCAGCTTTCTTTAAAGTCATTTACATCTAAATAAATTGTGACGTGTTGCACTATGGAGGACACCCCCTCCCTCCCCAGCGGTGACATAACACGGGATGCCACCATTGCTACTCAGCAGTAAACAACTCCCGACAATGTTGCTAGGCTATCGGTGAACACAACATCAGCCAACAGTGGTGCCTATTACATAACTGTTTTCTGTGTTGTCCAGAACGGGGCTAAATAAGGAGCAGCGAAGACTATTCAAGTTACTTACGAGTTAGCCAGTAGCCAGGCAGTCAACCAGTCAGTTGTAGTCTAGCATTTGTAGTCTAGTATTTGTGATACTGCCGATGGCAGTAATTGTGAGATTGTAAACTGTGTGATTGTAAGAGTGAATGTGCAATAAATTCGCTATATCAAATAAGGCATGAAGTTATTTGTCGCATTATACACCCAACACGTGACAATATTTTAATATGGTAATTCTTTATAACAATTATTACATACAAACATAATTGCAATTATTCTTTGAAGGTAATTTTTTAAATTCTTAGAAATTGAAAAGCATCCGCCTGTAAAGTACTGCACAGAATATGCAAAGAAACAGACAACTCTCAAATATATGTGGACCAAATTATATACATGTAAAGAATGTTCTTGCTTAGAAAAATGCATCTCACTTAAAAAAATTAAAACTACACAGATATGGCCAACAGCCTCCAATTAATTGCATAATGTTTCAGACATGAAGAGACTGTGGTGAAAGAGGAAGGCTATTATGTATACAAAAAAGATGGGAAGTTTCTTAGTTATAAGTAATACATGTGGAAAAATTGGTGCTGTGTTTTGTGCACACTTCACAAAGAAACAAATGATTGTGCACACAAATGTCTCATGTCTTGTTACTATGAACATCCTATTGTTTAGAATGGCAGAAAGAAAAAGATACAATTGCTCTAAAAGATACTGCATTGCAGTTTAACATTTTAAATAAATCTTCTTAAATACATTACATAAATTTTACAGAACTATTTACAATTACAGCAAGAAAACATTAAACCCAAATCATGCCTTAGATAGGTTTACCAAGTCAGTTGCTCTTCAGTAGTTTCACAATGCAACCTAAAGTAACACAAACTTTGGAGGCAGAATTAATGATCTCCAGTCATAGCCTTCACTCACTATAAAGCAAACAGATACATTCAGAAATGAACTACCAGTTTCACTGGTCACTAACTTGACCAAACTCTGAATGCTTATCAGAACAGAATTTATGCTGGCAAATATCTATGAAGAAAGGGCCCTGTCCCAACAAATCAGAAACACTCCTTATTTACAAAATATGACTACACATAATACTTGCTCCCTGACAACCCACGGTGTCTCTGCACGGCTCTGGTAGCACGCGGTCACTAAAGGGAGAATGACAAACGAAATACATATATACAGAATACAGGATGTGAGAGGTTGGCATAAATGTACACTGTCGGAACAAATTAGGAAACAAAATAACAAAAGTTTGGAGAGTTAACATTTGAAGAAATTCCTTCAGATCAGGTCTGCATTTATATACAATATTTTTACACATGATTACTAAAGAAATCGTTCTCTTCCCTTCCTTAAGTTTTGTAACAACTAACATGGTATCTTCCAACAAGCTGGGTATGGGGGACTATGAAGAGTTAGATCTTCTCTAATTTAATGCTGCATAGTGTGATGAAAGTCAACTCTCAATGGACTATACAGTGACATACCCAAGAAGAAAGAAGTCTTTATCCTCAAACATGTCCCATGGAAGTTATATTATGGTTCAGTCTACCATTTGTTTCTCCTGTTAGTGACTTGGACACATACAATGATACCTCTTCTCAAGAACACTATGTTCTCCCTTATGCTATGTGCAATAAAGATTAAGCATTAATATTAATTTTCTTTCAAAGTCTGAATTACAAAATATTTTAGGGGTTTCATTTCTGTGAAGAAAGGGTGTTTCTGACTTCAAGAACAAGATGTGATGATGAACAGAGGTAGCAAAAATAAGAACATGGTTATATTTTTTGTGGGACTCCTTGAGTCACTTATAACAACACAGTTCCTTATCTTTAGGATTTATTTACACATTCCTTTGGACTGTGGCAAACACAATTTAAATTGCATGACTTGACTGGCAAGTTTTCTTCTTTGACATGATCACGATTGCTTTCCTATTTCATTAAGTCTGATTTCGTAATGACGTAGACACATACCTCTGGATATTTTGAGCAATTAATTTGATAATGTATGCCATATGGATTTTCTGGTTATGAAATAAATTAAATAAAATTGGCTACGAATTCCTGCTGAACACACAGCAATAAGATGTAAACTCAGGAATCGTATCATTGCAAAATTTGTGATACTTTTATAATTTTTATATCACATGACAATGATACCAAGTCTGATGAAGATGCTGTGCTGTGGACCAAATATAATTACTACCAAAAAAACGGTGAACATCCCAGTGTGAGGCAAAGGAAATTTATAAATGAACAGCATCAAAATTAAATGTAATACAAAGTGACAGGTGCAAACTACATTCCTTGCTTGAACTTACATCCTGAAGGTGAGCTTATTACTTTAATAGCTGTGGATGTGAATACTAGTTTTGTGAAGTCATACAGCAATGAACAAAATCTCATATAGCTACCATATAACCATAAAAAGAAATCGTTCATTGTAAAATCTAAATTAAAAAAAGAATTTAAAGTATGTAGACTAGAACAGGAAGAATTTCAACTATAAAATCCACAAGAATCATCATCTCAACATAAATTTAGACATGTACTGAACATGTGAATAACCTATAAACCATGGAGAACATAGAAAGCATTAAGAGAACTGGCCTGACAGGAACTATTCCAGATCTTTTTCTAACTTATCCTGTAAATCATAAAAGGACAGCCCTGTTCTACTTCTATTGCATCTGGTATCACATCATCAAGAACGCGCCAAATTTCCCTCCCTCCACTGTAAACAGTAAGTTCCCACTGCAAGGTCATGACACAGGAGCCAAATATATCGGCATTAATTCTTTCATGCTGACACTTTTACATGTGAAATATTTACTGCATTGGTCATAACAGTTTTCAGTTCCAAAACAATAACAAAGGACAGCAGGAAACGGAGCTGTCTTGTCCCCTCAAAAACTGATATTTGCCCTGCTCTTACAGGCTGACAGACCTGTCTGTTGTTGGCGGCTTTAAGAAAAATATCAGCACAGGCTTATTCCTTTCCACTTTCTGTATTTGTACCTGATGCAGAATTATTTTTGAAATAACAGATGTTGAGTTGTTTCATCCCTTAATGATGATCGTGTAGTTTCGCTTAAAGAGACTTGGCAGATTTTCTCCTCAGAAATTTCCTTTCCACTTTCTGTGTTTGTACCTGATGCTGAATTATTTTTAAAATAACAGGAGCTGTGGAGTTGTTCCATCCCTTAATGATGATCGTGTACTTTCGCTTAATGAGACTTGGCAGGTTTTCTCCTCAGAAATTTCCTGCCATTACATGACACTAGGAAGCATTCCTCCCTATACAACAGT
Source organism: Cryptotermes secundus (assembly GCF_002891405.2). Lineage (NCBI taxonomy): Eukaryota > Metazoa > Arthropoda > Insecta > Blattodea > Kalotermitidae > Cryptotermes > Cryptotermes secundus. The sequence goes on along the minus strand of NW_019729207.1, from coordinate 1,241,459 downwards.
GGATACTGACTCCTTTTGTTGGGTAACTGCAGAACTTCTCCTGGGCAGTGTCTGACTGCCCTTTCCCAGGCCCTAGATGACACTGGAAGGAAGTTTGTCAAAAGGGGGCACAGAGCCATCGCCACCACTCCGACGCCCAACACTACCTCTCCTGCGAGGAAGGGTACCACTTGTTACTTCTGGACAGCCATTGGCTAGCAAAAGTTCCACAAGACTAGAAGTGGCTGCAGCATTAAGCTCCGCACAAGGCCCTCCACTGCTGCCACCACCTCCCGCCGAGGATTTGCTGAGTGCCAGGCTACTGGCTGCCCTAGCATATGCAAGACATGTCCGCCCTTCATGGTCTATGGCCTTCACATTGGCGTTGTGCTGCAATTATAACAATAACAGTATCAGTACCAAAAGATAAGGAAAGGGATACTAATTCATTACCCATTCATTATTCGACACGTCTTGCAGATTTTCATTTCTGTAAACAAAATACTGGAACGTACAGGAGAGAGTTTTATTTAACTGAGGTGAATGTGAACTGTGCCCTAAATGTGGTTTGAAACTTCTCATTTATTGTTATTTTGTTCCTTCTACCACCTGACCATGATGTCTGGTTCCTATTACACACAATAAATGCGAAGTATTCCATCACTCAGCTATATTTCATTATTGTCAACACCAAAACCACGATGACAAAAATTACAATATAAGCAGGAACGACAAGGGTGACAAAATGAAGAACAAGAAGAAGAAGAAGAAGAAGACAGACAGACAGAAAGAAGAGAGGAGGCGAAACAAGAGGGTTGAGGGTAGCGACAATAGAAAATCGAGAAAGACTTACTGATTTGACATTAAAATGAATCTTTTAAGAAAAATGACATGAGTGGGTAAACTAGATTCATCTGGTTCATGGTAGGGACCAGTGGCTGGCTCCTGTGAACAGGTCAGTCATGTAGTAATGAAACATCAGGTTCCATAAGAGCTGGGAAATTTTGTGACCAACTGTGTGACTACTGTGTACTTCGGCTACTGCCCCATTCACCCTCAAGATGGCGGCTCCAGTATACACCAAATTGTTGGAGACTGAACCCCAAACAATGAAGTAAGATATTCTGAACCATTTTCACATTCACCTCATAGCCCAATACATGAACACATAAAAAGATAACACATCATTACAATTGCTGTTGTTTTAATTTCAGATTTCCTTTTACAATAAGGAATATACTGGACAGTGCGTTCAGTGATATGAGAAGTGACCTGACAGTTAATGCAGAAAGACAAAAGTTGACTCACCCATATAAGAAGCTGAGCTACAGGAAGGTTACCCATAGCACATGCTAAATGAAGAGGTGTGCGCAAGTCACGTACACTCACACAGCTGCTGACATGCTCCATAGTCGCATGTGCCAGAAGCAGGACTATACTCTTCATATCTGACCTGTAAGAGGAAAAAGTGACTCAAGTTACATACAACACGTGTTCAAGAAAAGTGGCCAAGTTACAAAGTGTGTTCTAGAAAACTGACTGGGTTACAACATGTTCTACAAAAGTGACTCAACTACAAATGATGTACTTATAACAGAAGTTCCAGAAAAGTGATTCAGTTACATGTGGTCATAGAAATAGAGAGGCTGTTCAGTCTTCTAGGATGTGACGCCATGTTGTCTGGCAGTCAAGTAATGTGACCAAACTACGTGAGGTCACATCCCAGGAGACTCTTCACAGTCACTGCTGTCAGAACCTTAGTGAACATTACTGTATACTCACATCTCCCTTTCACAGCCAAATATTACCCACCAGCGTAACTGTTTTCAAAATCACAAAATTCAGAGTTCTTCTAACCCGAAGATGGAAGCAGCAGGTGTCTCAGAAAAACTAATATTTACCTACCAAACTACAAGGCATCACATCACAGAAGATAACCAGACAAATAGCTACCTTACAGATGTTAACAGGTGTTTCATTCTAATATACTTTAATATGCCTAACTAGATTCATGGGTAAATAAAATTCAATGAGAATAACTGCAAAATAATTATCTCCTGACAATACTGTCTGTTAATTTTAAAGATCACTGATTTAATTAATAATGTGTATGAAAATTCATGGTAAGATTGAAATGTCTCTTATTTGCACTGGTGCAAATGATAAAATTTTAAAACTTTTAGGAGAGTATACACCTAACTAAATGCAAAACAAACATACTGCATGAAGGCTATGTTTTCAGGTTGGTATCACTGATCTGTTTCCACCATTTTAATCTTTGTAGCTCCCTGACTATGCACAACCAACCACCAAATGCATTAATTTCACTGATGCACTTTCAAAGCAGTTATGTTTCATCCTTCTTGTAAGATGACAGATTCATTCTACACATGGACATAGTTGGATGAAATTACAGTCTTCTTCAGTTATCATACCGTGTAGTTTGGCAAGTATGCACCAACATTTTGGAGGAACATTGTATATATATACAGTGGAACCTCGCTTAACGAGCACCTCTCATAATGAGCAAAACAAATTGTAAAAAAATGACTCGCATAACAAGTGATGAGAGGGGAAGTCCCGGATTGTGCGCTTGCTACATCAGTCTGTGTTTAGCACTCGTTCCGCTAGCATCTTAGTGTCGCTTGTGATCACACATTTTTCCAAACTTGTGTTCAGACATATTATTTGTGATTTCTTTTTGTGCAAAGTTTAATAACCCTTGCAAAAATGTCCCCGAAGAAAAAGCCGCAAAAAGACAGCCATAAGAGAATAAAAATAACCATAGAAATGAAACGTAAAATCATTGAAAAGCGAGAACGAGGTGTGAGTGTGGCTGATCTAGCACGCACATACAATCGGTCTACATCAACGATTTGCACGATTTGAGTTGCATTGTGTTTCACAGCAAGAAGTTGTGGAGGGCAGTTTGTCAGAGGAGGAGGAGGTAACAGCAAAGCGACAATCTTTTGGCGCAATAGGAGAAATGCTGAAAGCATGGGAAACTACTGCATTGTTCAGTGAGAGGCAGTGGCTATGCATGCTACAAATTTATTTAATGATAATTCTCTGTCAAATTTTCACCAAATTTTGAAGCATCGGCAAAAACAACTGTCTCTAGACAGCTTTCTAGTAAAAAAGAATTAGATATGTATCATAAATAATTGTCTAATCATTTCGATTTTTTTTTCTGCAAATCGAATTCGCATTCCAGGTTGGTTCATTCGACATAGAAGAAAAGATGATGATGATTCATGCTCCTTAACAATGTATATATAATTTTCTTTGAATAAACGTTCTACATAAAATTTTTTGAGTATTTTTTTGGCATGGAACACATTATCATATTTTACATTAATTTATATGGGAAAGACTGCTTCGCTTAACGAGTGTTTCGCATTACGAGTAAGATTCTGGAACGAATTATGCTCGTTAAGAGAGGTTCCACTGTATATATACAGGATGTCCCAGGAGGAATGGACCAAACTTCAGGAGGGTGTTCCTTATGTTAAACTATGCCGATATAACCCAAAACACCTATGTCCAAAATTGAACAGTTACGGAGATAATGGCCTGAGAAAAGTGTGGTCTTCTGGCAGGTCCACGCACTATACCTGTCCAGCTGCCATGTCTTATCTGTTTGTTCTTGAGTGTCGTGATTCACACTAGCCGTAAGCTCATGCGCTACCTACAGAGTACGTTGCGGCGGGGTCGTGATTAGTTATGTGATGAGTTGCTGAAATGCCTCTTGTGTTTTCACATGTAGAATATTGTGATATGCATTTCGTTGTGTGGATTTTGCAGTGGCAATGCACGTGCTGCTGTTGAAGAAAAGCAAAGGCGTTTTCCCGATCGAAGGGTTCTATCTCGAAGTGTATTTACGCGAATTCACCAGACACTGCATGATACTGGTTCTCTTTCGAGTGTTTCTGTGCACTCTGAAAGGGAGGATGTACGAATGATAAACACATGAGAGAACATTCTTGAGATGGTTCAGAGAAGTCCGCGTCTGTCCACTCATAAAATGGTCTCTCGCATCGGCGTATCACGTATGCAGGTGTGGCAAACTTTACATGATGAAGAGTTGTATCCTTACCATGATCAAAGGGTACAACATCTGGAACCAGGCGACCATGCACAGCGCATGGATTTGTGCCATTGGATAAAAGCTCATCCCGAACTCTTAAGCGTCATTTTATTCAGTGATGAGGCGTCTTTTACCCTGGACGGTGTAAATAATTTACGAAATGTGCATACGTGGTCCCATAATAATCCACATGAGATAATGGAAATGAAATTCCAAAAGAGATTTTCCGTGAATGTATGTTTAATACAGTTATGTGGTAGGCTTATAGCGCAGTCAGCCATGTTACGTCAGCGCTTGCCAGTCATGTGTCATGTATAGTGCTTGGAAACCCTAAGGACAATTATGACATGGCGAGCTAGTATTTTGTACTTCAATTTTATGGCTTCACGTCACTCACAAGTTAGTTTGATGTTACGTACATTATTAACATTACAGAATCCACATATTCCTGCCAGTTTTAATATGTATTTTGTAATCAACAAGTGTGTAACACTGGTCAAAGTTTGACACTTCTCTGGCCATTATCTCCGTAACCGTTCAACTTTGGACATACGTGTTTGGGGTTATATCAGCACACTTTAACATAAGGAACACCCTCCCGAAGTCTGGCACATTCCTCCTGGGACACCTGTATAATATACAGTATATATACTGAAATACACAATACCACATCCCAGCAGACCATAGTGCCATCTAAAGGAATGAATTTCCACTCACAGAAATGACTGATAGTTAAGGTACCTGCATACTGCATCAACTAGCTGCTGGCCCAGTGGAACTCCCTGCATTACTGGGGCTAGGAACTCCTTGCTCTCATACTTCGATCTGATCCATCGTTCTTTCTCTTCACGGCTTGAATTAGGTGTTGGTTTGGCACGCCCATGAGAGTTGCACTCCCATACACTGTTGGCAAGACTGTTGCCAATAGACAGCATCACACTTAGGTGGCCAGGCCTGCAAACAACACAAATAAACCCCTTAATTCAGCATATAATTTCAGGTTAACTTTGCTTAACTATGCAAGGGTTGTGGGGGGATTGGAGGTAGAGACTCATACATTCCCAACGTTTGTATTAGGTGGTGGTAGGTAATCAATTTCATGTCCCACTGAATTGATGGGGAAAGTCTCTCTGGCAGTCATTGAACACGTAGCTGGCTGACCCCTGGAACTGGTTTGTATGCTTGTGTAGGAGAGAAAAACTTCTACCACACTGGAAACTGAATGCCAATTCCCTGTTGTCCAGTCCATAGATAGCCTAGTCGGTAACTTGCCAAACTATTCCAGCTCTCCAGAGCTCTACAGAGCTGATGCTCCAGACATTACTGAAGGAATCCCTGAATCCAGCAATTCTTCACAAAATGGCAATGTCTTTTTCACTTGGCTACTATCAGGAGCAACACAGAGGTGTGAGCAAAGAGATTTCAAAGTTATAACCTCCTCATCAAATTTGTTCAGATATTTCAATAAAGACTGCTGTAAGAACCCAAACATTTTGGAAAAAAAGTTGACTGATGTTGGAACCTGTGTCTTCCAGCATGATCCAGAAACAAACATCTGCATTGGGAAGACCCTGAGTGTGTGTGAAATGAAAACAAATACAAAAGTGAATCAAAGGATCATACAACAGTGATCTGCTTTCTTGGAATGAAGAGAATTATCCGTCATGATTCTCCAAAACAAACAATTAACCAGATATTTTATCGTTGGATTTTGGCCACGCCATAGCTCAAGCAGTTAGTCGCTGGCTTCCCACCGTGGTGGCCTGGGTTCGATCCCAGGTCTGGTCAAGTGGGATCTGTGGTGGACAAAGTGGCGCTGGGGCAGATTTTCTCAGCGTACTTTGGTTTCCCCTGCCAATCTTCATTGCTCCACAATCACCCTCACCTACTATCTGGGGCTGGTACAATAGGCCAGAAGTGGCCGCAGTACAAGGGACTTAGTCCCACCCCACTAGCAATAAAAAAAATATTTGGATTTTTAGCAGATTTTGTCTTTGGCTGGACAAACGGACTGTTAGCATGAGAATGCTCCCTCTGACACAGAATAGCAGTACAGTGATCTCTGGCTAAGAAACAAAAACCACTGCTGAAACATCTACTGTATTTTCCTGGTTTCGGGCTCTGTATGACATTTTCTTGTTCCCAAAAATAAAAAGTTCTTTCAGAGAGTATTTGCAGTAACTTATGACACAGTACAAAGGATTATCAACTCCATCCAGTGACTGATACATGTTTTTTCTCCCTTTTTAAGCTTTCATCCTTGACATGTTTCAGTTGGAGTGACAATCTTCAGAAGTACATATAAATATATGTGGAAAGTAGTATTACAATATTATTCATCATTATCAATATACCCAGACAATTAAAAAGGACAAAAAACATTTATCAATTACACTGGACTGACTTGATAATCTTTTATAGTATTGCTAGTGTGATGGACCAGGATGAACCAAATCAAATTTATGACACAGTACTTGAAGTTCTTCTGGATGATCTTTGTAACAATGTTTCCAGCTTGCAAGAGACAACAGATGGTGACCACACTCACAAATGGTTAATGACTGTATTCCTTTCAGGGCGTCAGTCTAGTTATTTCACTGTATGCAGGTCCTGACTTTAGAGCCAATCAACATCAGCCACAAGACCTCTGCACATGGAAAACTTACGGCCATTCATCCAGATCAAGAGATCGAACCCTGGATATGTGAGACCCCAAGTTACGATGAATACCCGAACACTCGATACACATGAGCACGCCCAAGTTAAGACTTGCCCAGTCAGGATCTGTAACATAAACAAAATTAAGTCATGAAATGGCCAAGGAAACACAAAAATATGTGTTTACTGTTAAGTTCACCCAGTGAACTTGGCCTGCAGCCTCAGGTAACAATGCTTGTGTACACACAGTGTAACAAAAGACATCAAAATGTGGTGACTGTTAGTATAAGAGAATCTGAGGAAGCATTGTTGTATGTGGGCATAAAAACAAAGAAGATAGTGGGGGGGGGGGTACAAACAGGAAGGTAAAACGATGTGGAAGGGATATCCAGAAGGAACATCACCTAACACATGTGAGCGGACGGAACATTTTGATAAGATACAGTGGAACTAAATACATTTGAAATTAGGGAAATGGTAACTAATGTGTTAATGAAGAAATTGTTTGGAAAACAACTATTAGCCAGAATACTGGTCTTCTCCTTAAGGACACTGGGAAATATTTGTCCATGAAGCAAAATGGGAGACAGATCTTTAGAAAGTAATAACCAGGGGCTCGATTTTGATGACATGTCATCTTTCTTTCATTGTACCCTATGCGATACTCTTAAATATATAAATCTCGGACATGAGCTGCTGGTTACAGAAATGTAAATTTGATGGGTAATTTTTTGTCATTTTTTGACATTTTTAGGTTTAAGGTCATTTTTTCACTTTTGGGGTAATTTTTTGGTAAATTTTTGGACTTTTAAGGGTATTTGTCATTTTTGGCCATTTTAGGGAATTTTTCTTCATATGTTTTCTAAAATGTGAATAACATGGAAGCAAAGTGTTCTTTCTTTTCTCCTTTAGGTAATTTTTCTGGATTTTTCGGTAATTTTTTAAATATTTTCAGGTCATCAAAATCCGGGCCCTGGTAATAACACACTGAAACCCTCATTTAACATTCCCCAAATCTCTTCAAATCCACTGCTCCCCATTGCTGTATTAGCAATGAAAAAGAGAAATGGGCAGACCCCTTGCTGGGTAATGACTCTACAAACAATGACCGCTGCTAGGCAACAGATTCCTATGGAAGAGTAACACAGGAACGTGTTTTCTGTGTGGTCCGTGCCAAGATGTTATAACCAGGACAATCAGTGAGAGTGTACAGTGCAACGGAGGGAAGTCAAGGAGTCCTGAGCTGGAGTCAGTGAAGAGAAGAGGAGGAGGTTGGTGCCAAATGGCTGCCACCCCAGCTGGAGCATAGAGTCAGTTGTGGGATATTTGCCAACTAGTAAGAATGTGAGCAGAGGATATTGTCAGGATCAATTACTAGGAAATGACTAGTGAAGGAAGACACAGAAGACTGTGTATTCTGCAGTTACAGTGATCTTTAGAGTGTGTAAACCAGTGAAGCCATTATAGTTATAGCAAGTGTTACATAACTTCAAACAAGGCCAAGAGTAACCTTGAATACACAGAAGAAAAATTTCAGACAAGGGGGTGAAAGGGGTCGGTGAAAGTGGAAGAACGAGTGTTAAGAGACTCCTCCCACCACAACTTATGCGCGGGATTTGACTAGGAATGTGGGGCCTTGTTCGAAGTTACATGACACTGTCTGTAATTGTAGTTACAAGTTGTGTGTATGAGCGTTCAATAAAGTGAGTCACCAATTCAAACCCCATGTATAGTTACACTTCATACATGTGACAATATCCAATCATGATCAGTAATCTGTCAGACGACAGGTCCACAGTCTCTTCCAAAACAATTCCTCCACTTAATGCGATCTAGAGCTTTCTCCTTCAAATGACAGTATCCTCTTCTGTCCACAAGGTCATCCAGCATCTTCTTACGTCTTCTTGTCACTTCTATCCGCCCCTCTATCTTTCCTTCGATAACTTCTTTTAGAAGGCAGTTTCTGAGTAAAACATGACCAATCCAATTAGCCTTCCATTTTCTTATTTCGTGTAGGATATTCCTCTGCTCACTGACTCTAATTAACACTTCTTAATTTCTCACATAATCGGTCCAACTGATCTTCTCCATCCTTCTCCAACACCACATTTCAAAACTTTCCAGATGTTTCTGATCTACTGCCCTAAGTGTCCATGTTTCAGCCCCATACAGAGCTATGCTCCAAATGTAGCATTTCACTAGTTTCTTCCTCAAATTTAAGTCCAATTTGCTGGTAAAAAGATTCTTCTTCTTGCTAAATGCAGCTTTTGCCATGGCAATCCTGGATTTAATTTCACAAGTACACCTTCCATCATCTGTTAACAAGCTACCCAAATATTTAAAACATTTCACATTCTCCAGTTGTTTTTGGTCTATCTTTATTCTGACTGGGGTTGGTTGTCTCGAAATTTTCATTACTTTTGTTTTCTCCACATTCATTTCCATGCCATAGCACCTTCCAATTTCAATTAGTCTATCAATCATGCCCTGTAGCACAGTTTCTTCCTTAGCCATTAACACAAGGTCATCTGCATATTTCACAGTTTGAATAATTTGCCCTCCTACTTTGAAGTCACCGAGCCCATCCAGAGCTTCCTTGGTAAGGCATTCGCTGTACAAGTTGAACAGAATTGGTGATAAACAGCATCCTTGTCGAACTCCTCTTCCAATCTGCACACTTCCTGTCTCCCCCCTGTCCAGTCGTACTCTAACTTTCTGATCCATGTACAATTTGCTAATCAATCTTCTTTCATGCCAATCGATACCTGTTTCTTTCAGGATCTGCATTAATTTGGTCCAGTTTACCCGGTCAAATGCCTTCTGCCAGTCTATGAAGCAAACACACAGTTCTTCATCTATCTCCAAAGTTCGTTCCGCTATAATTCTCATCATCCCAATTGCATCCCTGGTTCCTTTTCCTCTTCTAAATCCAAACTGATCTTCTCCAAGTACATCCTCTATTTTCCTTTCAATTCTTCTTTTAAGTATCTTTGCTATTATCTTTGCTGTATGTGCAATAAGACTTATTGTGCGATGGTCGCTGCATTTTGTAGCTTTTGTCTTTTTCTTTAAGGCAATCATTGTAACTTCTGTAAAGTCCTTGGGCCACTCTCCACTTTCATATATGGTGTTCATTAGTTTTGTCAGTGTTTTCAAACCACCTTCTCCCAGTAACTTGAGCACATCTCCAGGTACATCATCATCTCCTGTAGCCTTTCCCTTCCTCATTTCCTTGATAGCTTTTTCCACCTCACTTTGTAAAATATATGGTCCTTTCTCGTCTGTATCTACTTCTTCTTCCGGTTCAACTTCTAAGGTTTCTGGCCGATTAGGTCGATCATATAGTTCTGAAATATAATTTTCCCAAATTTTCAGCACTTGCCTCTGATCTACTATTCTATTCCCCTGGGAGTCTTCAATGCCAATATTTTGAATCCCATGATTCTCTTTCCATCCTAGTTCTTTTGTCTTCATGTACATCAAATCATAACGTCCTGTTCTTTGAAATTTTATAATCTCATTACATATCTTCTCAAGATATTCCTTTTTGGCCCTGTCCATGGCTCTTTTCAATTAATTCCTCAGTCTCCTGTATTTCCTCCTGCCTTCTTCATTGTTGACATTCCTCCATTTCCTTCGCTCCTCCATTTTACTCATCATCTCCTGTGTAACCCATGGTTATCTTGCTATCTTCTCAACTTTACCAACCAAATCACTGATAGTATCTAACATGCATTCTTTTATATTGTTCCACTGCACTTCAGCATTTCCGCTTTCACCTTCAATTGCACCAAGTTTCTCTTCTAGGGTCTCCTGCACGCTTTGTCTTTGAGCATATAACTTCTCCAAATCCCATCTAGGTCTGCGCTTTTGAAACCTTATAATTTTCTTCAACCTGGTTCGGAACGTGGCAACCGGTAAGAACAGGAACATATACTATGATTTAAGGTACAAGATAGCGGCCTCCATAGTCTAGGGGTAACGTTCCCACCTCATGACTCAAGGTACATGGGTTCAAATCGGCGGAGGTCGTGGAATTTTTAAGGGCGGAAAAATTCAGGGAACAAGTCCTCCGGGAGGGACTTTAAGCCGTGGGTCCCGTGTCAGAGATTTACGGCACGTAAAAGAACCTCATGTCTCTAGGAGACCTCTGAGCTAAATTTGGCCAAAAAGTTTCCCGCCAAAAGTAGTTTCCAATGCCTCCAGTAGATGGGGGAAGTATTAGGTACCACTGCCAGAGGAGGGGGGACCTCTCTGACAGAAAGGGACTAACTATTAGATACCACTGCCAGTAGAAGGTTGGAACCTCGCTGGCAGAAAGGGGCTGATAGTAAGCACCAGTACCGGTAGGGTATGGAGACAGTAGAAATTAAAAGGGGGACGCACAATGGACCAATAACTGGTCTCAGTGCATGGGGAAGCCCACCCCCTCAATACTGAATACTGAAATAAGGTACAAGATGGGTGTAATTTCAGTTAATTTATATAACAATATTGTACACAACGAGATCCTACCACTGCAGTACCAAGAGTTCATGCAAGCAGATGCAAACAACTCAATAAAGTGTGATTATATTTCTGTCCTACAAAAAGAAAATTAACCTAGGAAACAAGGAAAATTTAAAGTTTCTAATTTGTTTATTCCCTAGTTAGAGTACTTATATAAAAAAATAAATTGGGGATAATGGGCATATGAGAGGAAGTACCGTCAGTTAACTGAATGAGGTGACCAAGGCATTCTCAACTGTGCTACTGGAGTGAGGGGGTGTGGGGAACATCAACCCATCCCATCCTTGAGCTGAGTGTAAGTACATACTTGCGGCATCACAGTCGGCACAGTGCGAGTTGCCAGGCACTCGTGACCGGATAGCTTGGATCGAACCTGTATCCACAGAGCTGTTGAGCCTCGACTTGGCCTTGCTGCTCTCATTTGCCTGCAACAGAGCCCACAAGACTCATTTGCTGCCTGCCACCTTGCACATCGTTCCTCAATATCAGAAAACAAAATTCTTCCTACATAAATTCCTAATTAAATCAAATCAGTGCAAAGATATTGCATAAAGGTAAAGTTGTCCTTGTGCTTAACTAATTAAGCACTATGCCATAAAGGCATATGGGGGAGTGGATAAACAGAGCCCCATCTTCTTGACCTTGGCACTAATACCATTACCTCAAAGATGGATCCAAGCAGAGTATAGGGAAACTAGATAGCTCCCTCCCCCGCCCCCCAAATTAAAAATAATACTTAAAAAAGAAAGAAATATACAATAATAAAAATTGAAAAAAATATTTAAAACATTAGTAAAAATAATCTGAAATGGCTTATTTTCTGTCTCCTCACCCCTCAAAAAATCCTAGTAGTGATAGCCATGATCTCAAACTTAAAAGAAGGCTGTTAGCATCCCTAGTAGTGGGGGATTTAAATCCCCTGTTCCCAGATGGCAAAGGATAACAGACGTTTCTGACACAGGATGGGTTTTCAACAGCTGACAGAAGCAGCTCCATTGTTATGTAACAAAATACAGCACAGAAAAACATGAAATTAGCCATCACCACACAAAGCAAAAATTGTCACTTTTTGGAAACGCCAAAAGCCAGTCAATTTACAAATGACCAAACCCTCTATAATTTTGGTCATACATCCAACATCAAGCTTGGACACAAAACTGACGCCCATCTTATGACTTTGCAACATCATATCACAGAAAAACAGACTTCTCCCATCCTTTCAAAACTTATTCTTTTCAAGCAGTTACTACAGGATTCTGACAATGGTGTATAACACACAGAGATATTGGGTTTTCAGACTTTATCCATCGTCCTGGCTTTTAAGATAACTAAGAAAAACACGACGTTTCCATCCTCAGGTGAGGGAAAACACCTATTCTGTTGAGTCCCTTAGAAAGGGGCATCGTTACCATAAAGAGAATCTCTCTTTACATTTAGGTTCTAACAGTGTCTCTGCTTTATAAGGATCAAGTCCTTTCTTCTTTCTTCTCACAACCTTTACTTTTTAGTTTCTTTCCAGCTCTTTCCTCCTTTCTTGGTACCTTTCACTGCCTCGCTGAATTATCTTTTTCTGGGGTCATCCTGTTTCATGCCCTTCCCTTACACTTTAACTCTAATGCCTTCTTCATATCTTGTTACTTTGTCAAAGCATTCCAGTAGCTCCTCTTCCAAATATCTATTCAACAATTCTGAATTCCATATTGTCTGAAAATTTAATTATCAATTCAGAGTGATATTCAGCAGTTCTAATATTTATAAACTTACTTAGTTATAAAGTTATTTAATTCTGACACCCTTAGCTGAACTACACGTGTCAATACGAGAGCAACTGCAGCAACTACAATGTTATTAACTTCAACTGTTCTCACCTGTAAAGAGTTCAATATCTGTTGTTCAATGGCTGATACCCATTCGTCCCTCTCCTCTGAGTTCCCAGCTTCAAAGTGCCACTGTTTGTTATCAAGAGAGACAATGAAAAACTCATAGCCATCAGAATCTGTAATGACAGAATATTTATGTTACTGAAAGCACTACCAATCTAATTGTAAGCAGCACAGTTCCTGCTGACAAACTAATGCATAAATGTTAAGTCCCAAACAAAGGAACATTGGTACAATGAAACTTTCCCCATTACAATGTAGAAGAAATGTATGTTCTGTAACAAGTTATTTTATATTTATTAAATTCTAAATACGAATGCCAAAAATGGCGATAAAATATGAAATAATAATAGGTTAGCAACAGGCATTAGTAGAAGAGTTTGATCTTCTAGGATATAACGCCGTGTAGTCTAAGTTAATGGGAAAAGGTTTGGCCCTCGACACAACAATATTTAATTAAATAAACCAAGGTGACTCTTAACAACTTGTTTATTTTGGTGGCTACTACATGTTTTTGTCCTCATGGAACCATCATCAGGGAGTTCTACAAATACGTCTGTAAAGTAAAAAAAGAAAAAGTAAAGTTATCCCTGTAACAGGCCGTGAAGGACCATAGGATTGTGAGATGGTGAGGGTCCCGCATTATCTAGACAATTGGCTCAAAGATGGTGGTAAGGTTGTCAGCCTTATATGCCGGCCACGCTTTACTCTCCAGGAAAATTATTTAATTAATTCCTGGTACTCATTTCTGTTAGAGGCTGAGTCAACCCCAGGGCCATAGTGTGACTGGAAGGATTAGGTCAATTGAAAAAACCCAATGACCTCATCAGGACTTGAACCCGCAACCTTCCGGCTTGTAGCATAGCCCATAAACCAAATACACTACCACGTGCCCCACGAATACATCTGTAGTTAACTGAATTACAAGGACACAACTACATTAATACTAAAATTTTAACATGCAACATTACTTCAATGTACATTAATTTTAACTTTATGGCATAAGACTGTTATGCCTTGCACCAATATGGATCTATATTAGGCATTCAATTAACTACAGAAGTATTTGTGGAGGAGCTGCCTGATGATGGTCCTGTGAGGACTGAAACATGGAGTAGCCACAAAAATAAACTAACTGTTGACAGTTACCTCAGTTTAAATTAAATATTGTAGTAAGATACATAAGAATATATAAGGCATGCAGACTACACAACAATACTCTGTATTTAAAAAACAAACAAGACACTACTGTATCAACATTTGATTTTATTTGGTTTTTAAAGATGCAACATATTTTGACTCTTTCACTGGGTCATCATCAGGTGTACAATGCTCCAGTTTCAGCTGTTGAATTGCAATTAATTATCATCTAATTCTTCAAATAAGCATCCTTATTGTGTCTTGAAATTATTTAAATGTAGAAATTCATATATTCTTGGTCAAAATTTTAAAACTGAAAATTCTTAGATAATAAAATTTAAAATTTAAGATATAAAGATTAAAATTAGAAACTAAAGATTAGGACATGAAATACTGTTGTGCTGATGGCCAAACCTTTTCCCGTTAATTATGATATACACACAACAGGGTGCATACAACGAAGATGTTTAAAAAGTTACCTGATCTTTCAAGACTTCTTTAAGTGGCACCCTACCAGCCCTTGCAGCTACATTTAGATGGTGTAACTCCCTGATGCATTAGTGTATCTTATGTTTACATCCTCCTTGGTGTATACCCAAAATTAAAATGGATTTCCTGTGCAAAGCCAGGCTAGGGAAAAGCACAAAGCTGCTATCTGTTTATGATGACAAATTATTATTACAATGCACAAGTGAGCTTCAAATGTCTTTGAGGCATGGTACAGCTGTCTGGACAGAGTATCCAGCTTCTTGCAAATGTTAGTCGAGACAAGAAACAAACTGTAGCTTACCGTCACACTCTGTGTTCTTCATACCACTGCTCTTCATTCGTCTGTGCCGTTTCTTAACATTAGGTGTTTCTATCTTGCCATCTGTCCCATTCAACAGCGACGAAGAAATGGTGTTGTTTGAGATAATCATTGCATCCTCATTACTGGAAGAAAACAACATAAACAGTGACAACATAAGGGGATAAGAGACAGCTTATGTAAGTCCGTTACAAATACACAAGGTAAATTGTAAAGTCCTTGGTACACACTTTCAGTTATTGGTACTACTTACAAGGGAATGGTCTGATCCGACATGCCGAAACCTGCCATGATTTTTTTTTTTCACTGCAGGAATACACACAAAATCCACTGTCAAAATTTTAGCTGCTAATACGCACTGCCACTATTTTTTAAAAATTGATGAACACGGCCAATATTGTAGCCTGCCAGAATCTTGGAGAAATGTCCACCCTTAGCAGAGCAGTACGCAACACACAACACAGCTTACTCACAGCCTAGGCCGGGGCTGTACAAACCTCTGGTACAAGTGGTTCCGCGTATAGAAAAAATGAGAAACTTCGGCAATTTTAAAAAATACTTGCAGTGCATATTAGCAGCTAAAATTTTTACAGTGGATTTTGTTGTGTGTAATCTTGCAGTGAAAAAAATCAGGGCAGGTTTCGACATGTTGGATCAGACCATTCCCTTGTTAAGATTGAAGCCTAGTTTATAAGCAGCTCATTTTAGCACCACTGCCAAATTGCCATTAATTGGACAGTTCTGACAGCTGTGACCATCACAGATAGACAGACACGGGGTTTCTGTTAACATGCTGGATGAGAACTGACTGTTGACTGCTAGCATGTTACCATCTTCCTCAGATTATCCAAAAATTAATAGTGTCCAGTGAATTGCGGAACTCGCCGCGCCATAGCTCAAGCAGTTAGTCGCTGGCTTCCCATCGCAGCAGCCCGGGTTTGATCCTGGGTCTGGTCAACTGTGATTTGTGGTGGACTAAGTGGTGCTGGGGCAGATTTTCTCCAAGTACTTCGGTTTCCCCTGCCAATCTTCATCCCACCAATTGCTCCACAATCACCCTCACCTATCATCTGGGGCTGGTACAATAGGCCAGAAGTGGCCACAGTACAAGGGACTTACTCCCACCCCACTAGAAATAAAAAAAATTGTGGAACTGCTGGAAAGAAACACGGCAACTTCCAGTCACTGAAATGTTTAACTGGAAAGTTACAATGATTGCCACACCACATCTGTCATTATCTAATTATGGTTTTAGAACTTTTTTGCACTTTTATGTGAATGTGTATAGTTTACCTTACGTTTTATGTCTAATTGCAGTCACAATTCTCTAAATGTTGAACAGTGGATGGCATGGGTGACAGGGCGAGAGTTTATTGTGCCAATAAGTAACAAATATAGCGACTGGCAGTGCAAATCAAGGAATTCTGTAAGCTAAGAAACAAACAAAAAAATTTACACAGGAGATTACTCAAATGTGGCAATCAAATTTTCTTCTTTTTTCATTAAATGAACCAAGTTCTTCCCACATAAATGATTGAAATTGTAGAGAGAGTACTGGGAGCAACTCTACAATTTCATTTGAATTATATATTTACAAGATCATCTCTGTCCCCTGTCACTTCTTGCTGATGGTGGTGGAGGAGGGAGAGGGAGGAGGAGAGCGTCTTGTAAAATGGATAACAGGGTGTTCCAGAAAGGGATATCCTTAGATGAAGCTAGAGGTACAATCCTAGACTATACTTCTTGGTGGCAGGAGAACACCATTCAAGTATAACATCCATGGGGATGCATCACATAATCTGCCTGTGTGTACCAGCGCTACAGCAAGCAGTGCCAGTTCAACACAGAAAGAGAGCCTCACAGTAGCACTGCGCAGATACCTGATGACTAGTTTGAGGCCAGAAAATTTAGTTTTGTTGCTGTATAGGGAAGGAATATTGTCAAAACAGATATGGTAGTTGATTATCTTTCTACTTAAATATTTACAGATATTTTAAAATATAGATTTTTGTGTAATTCCAGGTGTGAACAAGCAGAAAGTGTACTGAATGAAGTTAATGCATAGAACTAATGAAAGATCCATCCAAGAATGTACTTTCACATGTAGGGGTGACTCTAGATGTGGGTCTGCATTGGTAAATCAATTTGCTGGATGTTCACAAATTGTAACTACAATTAGTTCTTACATTCTTAAAATTACTGTCATTATAACACATAAATTCTTCTATACTTGCTTGCACTAGCCGTTGCCACTAAATTACACACATAAAGTCTTCAGCTCACAGCTGCAGTACAGAATTGAACTCTCAACTACACTGAACTGATCTAAGGTACAAAAGATCCTCACTATATAGGCTCTGCACAGACCACACAGAAAACACGAGTCACGTTAATTCTAACCAGCTAGTTGCTGCCTAGCAATGAGGTATAACATTCATCCATTGAGGCACAGTTTCCATTGTTGTGCACTGGAATGTGTTTACTGAGCCACTGCCTTGAGACCAGATGTTCTTGCACGGGGCAAATACACCACAATATAATGGTGGCTTCTAGCTTTGCCTCAAGACTGGAAAAGTATTATCACTTAAGCGAGACAGAAGTGTCTAGGGGGTAGAATATGGTCCTGCTAAATTGCCCATGGGCACATTGGCATCCAATATGTATCTAGTGCCAACTGCAACTGTTCAGATTTTGTGCTTTATAAATATATGATAAAACAAATAATTCCAAAGATTTAATTACTATATATAATTTTCAGCTTAAGTACAACTTCTTACACAGGTATACTAACTAAAACATTAATTTCCATGTCAAGTGAGGTTTTTTAAAAGAAAAGTAAAAATAAACACCTTAAGGGTGCCAACTGGTATATAGTTCACCCTGCCTAAGGTATACATTTTGATTGAGACACGTCTAAAATGGTAAAGCTATCCCTGTAACAGGCCGTGGAGGACCACAGGGTTGTGAGAGGTTGAGGCTTGCACATTTTCTGACAATTGGATCACAGATGGTGGTGAGGTTGTCAGCCTCATGTGCTGGCTGCCCTTTACCCCCAGGAAGATCCTTGGTACTCATTTCTTTAGAGGCTGAGTCGACCCCAGGGGCCAAAGTGTAGCTGGAAGGATTAGGTCAACCGAAAAATCCAATGACCTCATCAGTACATGAACCTGCGACCTTCCAGCTTGATGTTAAGAAAATGTGGATCTATACATTCACTCCTCCATACACCTTCATGGTGTAGTGCTTAATTAGTTAAGCAGACAGACAACTTTAGCTTTTTTAACTTTACATGTATAAAACAATGAAACCAAGGGCAGTGAGATGGGTGGCATATGTAGAATGCTTGAAAGAGAAGTGTAATGCAAACAAAGTTTTGATGTGAAAACCTAAAGAGAAAGAATATCAGTTTGAATGTCTAGCTGTAGGTATAATGGTAATATTAAATGGATTTAGAAGAAATGGGATGGATGGCCGTGGATTGGCTTTATCTGGCTCAAGATAAAGGCCAGTGGTGTGCTCTTATGAGGACAATCATGAACAATCAGGAGTTCCTATTAGTGCCTCATGAAGGCCTCTGCTCAACACAGTAAGGCAAGTACCAAGACCTCTACTCCTATTCAGTTCACACACACTGGCGAGACACACAAATCTTCACGCAGATAACACAGAAAGTGATACACTTCTGTGATCCTTTGATACAAGGCACAAAAGATTTGATTCTGCAAGGCAGAAATACACTGAGAGATCACATGCATAATTAGTCAGTCAGAGAGTAACTTGGTGCAACTAACACAGACGAGGATACTGAGAGATACAGAGGGCAATTGGTAGCCCCTGTAGAATGGATAGACAACAATAGGTCAACATATTGCATGTAGACTTCAGAGAAGAAAATATGTCACGAGACCTAAAGGAAGGAGGTCAGGTGAACAGTGAGGCCTGGAACAAGCCCTGAAGATTTTATCCTTGGAGGAACAGAAGATGAAAAAGAACAAGATAAAGAATATGGAGGAGAGGAAAGAAGAGGGAGAACAACAATAATTCAGACGTAAGTAGTCTCCTGCCCGAGGTGCCTACAAATCAAGCAGGGTCTTGGATGTTTGTCTTGCATGCAACCTTAATTGGCCTCCACGCTTCTCATTTGTCTTCAATTCATATGCTTTCTCAACTCTTCCTTAACGAGAGTATAAGTGAGAGTGTATGCGTGAGTCACTGGTCTCAGCATGACAACCCCTTGCTGAGTAATGCAGTTATGTGCTAAGCAAAGTACATGCACCCTCTGGCATGTTCCTCTCTGCTCAGCAAAGTAAGTGTCCGTTAGCTAACTGATGAAAGCAGTTTGCTCTTCATCATTAAATCAGCACACTCAGATGGAATCATTGCACAATGCATTACAGCTAAGAATTAGTCAGTCACTGCCCGTTGCTTGCGATATTTAAGTGGTTACACATCATGTGTGAGTTCTGTCACACATTAATGTCCATATAAGTTACTGCTGGATTATAATTGTATGACTATATGAAATCATTAACCACCCTTTGAAACATACAAGTTCATCCAAATACAGTAAACCCTTGCTAATCTGGTTAGTTAATCCAGACATCAGATAATCAGGATCTAAATACAGGGTTATTCAAAAAGAATGAACCGATTTTATTACGCAATATTTTATTAAAGGAAAGTAATACAAAACTCCAGCCAAGTCACAAGTATTCTACTCACAATCAACTTTTATTTCCTGTCTTACAAGTTTTCAATGTGGACACCACCTGCAGCACAGGCAACATCAATGCAATAAGAGAATTCCTCCCAGGTGCGTATCAGCATATCACGATGCACTGAGTTAATCACTGTTGTTATTCGATGTTTAAGGTCATCGAGGTTAGTGGGTAGCGATGGAATATAAACGTCATCTTTTACATATCCCCACAAGAAGAAATCACACACAGTGAGGTCTGGGGATCTCACACGCCAAGCACAAAGAGCAAGGTCTTGGGCCCCCTTCCGACCAATCCATCACTGGGGCACTTTTTCTTTTAAGAAAGCTCGGACCATCAGGCGCCAATGGGGCAGTGCTCCATCTTGTTGAAAAACGAAGTCATGCGAATCTTCTTGCAGTGAAGTGAAGAGCCAGTTTTGGAGCATATCGAGATAGGTTTGTCCTGTAACGGTATTTCCTTCAAAGAAAAAGGGACCATAAACCTTGTCCTGAGACATAGCACAGAAGACGTTCACCTTAGGGGAATCTCTTTCGTGCTCAACTGTTTCATGTGGGTGCTCTGTTCCCCAAATACGCACATTGTGATGATTGACTGTGGCGCTCAAGTGAAAAGTCGCTTCATCACTAAAAATTAAACGTGAAATGAAGGTTTCGTCTTCCATAATCTCCAGCATCAAATCGCAAAATCCCATTAGCTTCCTTTTGTCGTCATTGGTAAGTGCACGAACGAGCTGCAGTCTGTATGGTTTCAAATGTAGACATACTATTAGCACACGCCAGACAGTGGATTGAGGGATCGCAAGCTCATGGCTAGCTCGATTTGTTGACTTCCACAGACTCCTCTCAAACGCAGCACGGATTCTCGCCACTTGTTCCTCCGAGACTCGTGGTCCTCCTGGACTTTTTCCTTTACACACACACCCACTCTTGTGAAACTGTCGAAACCACCGTCGAATGTTCTTAGGACAGGGCAGATTAATGCCGAATAACCTTCGAAAAGCACGCTGCACCGTGACAACTGAATTTGTTTTTGCGAACTCGAGAACGCAGAATGCCTTTTGCTGAGGACTCACCATTCCGAGGTTAAACAAACAACTGAACGTTGCTGGAAGAACGATGCGACTTCAGCACCCCTGTGGCAGCCATTCAAACTTAGATAACTCCTCTTTCAAATGGTCACTGACTCATTCCATGACAATGCTTGAGAACTGAAGCAATGCGTCATGAAATCGGTTCATTCTTTTTTGAATAACCCTGTATGTAATATGTTGTCCACAGCTGAGTACATACTTTAGAAGACATATGAGTCACTCATCTGTTCAGACAAAAACTTGACAGTTTCTATCAAACCTACTTTATTATGTTCAAAAACAAGTGTAACTTCTGAGCCTTCTATCAATGAATAAATGTACTGTCTTTCTATAGTTTATAAATAAAGGTTTTAGAGTGATATTTTTTTATATCATGGGGGCATACATTAGCGTGGTTGTGGCACTATGCTACAAGCTAGAAGGTCACGGGTTCAAGTCCTGATGAGGTGGATTTTTTTTTTTCAAATTAGCTAATCCTTCCAGCTGCACTATGGCCCTGGGGTTCACTCAGCCTCTAACAGAAAGGAGTACCAGGAAACTTCCTGGGTGGTAAAGGGTGGCCGCTGCATAAGGCTGACAACCTCACTGCCATCTGTGAGCCAAATGTGCAGTGAGAATATGGGAGCCTCAATGTCTCACAAACCTATGGACCTTCATGGCCTATTACAGGGATAGCTTTTTTACCTTTTACTTATATCATTAAACTTTTCATTTATTTACGTGTTTTTTTGTCTTTTTAATGTTACCTTCTGCTTCACTAATCTGGATTATCACTTAATCAGGATGACCCCCCCACTAGGGAGCAAGTAAGGGCCTTGATAGTGGTGTGTCATGTCAGATCACAGGATTTTTGTTTCCTCAGTACAGTCACTATTTGCTTTATGTTACAACAAATATTGTATGCGGTAGACAACATTCACCTTGGAGCCTGAATTACTCGAGCTCCCGAGTCTTTTAGAAGTTCAAATGCTGTAAGCAGGACTTTGTCTGTAACCCGTTTCTCCTTGCCCTGGAAACCTGCAAAATAAGTGCAAGCAGTGTTAGACTCTGTGAAGTAACAACTCTTCTTCTACAAACTTATTAATAAATACGTAGCTAAAAATACGACTAATTGTACTAGTCAGGTTCTGAGAATCTAATTTTAACAATCCTTCAAATCCTGAACAGAGCAGAAGAAGTGGTTTACTGCCAGAAAGAGGGTACAGCAGTATTTGACTCCGAGTTCCATGCAACTCGTGACCATTTTTTAATGTTATGTTACAGGCAATTACAGTTTACTGAGGCCCCCTTTATGACAAGAGGTCTCTCACCAAAACCGAGTACCACTTCTACTGCAGTGTAACATACCACAAACAAATAAAAATCTGTCAGACTCTTTGAGGAATGTGGGTACAGCAATATACAATACATATCTTCATATCTTCATAACATATGCAGAGGTCCTCTGTCAGCAGAGGTTTGTACAGCAGATATGACATCTATGTAACCACCGTGAAACACGAGTCAGTTACTAAGCCTGATATCCATCAAGGTCACATCTCCATTTCCTACGAATGACTTCTCCTTGCTAAATTTGGAGTCCAATGAATCTGGACGGCTCCTGCTTCTTGTTTTCTGCATAATATTTAAAATACCTCACAGAAAACTCCACGTCTCCATTGCAAAAACAGCTGCTTAATGTTATACTGCTTACTCTGAGAATCATAAAAAAACCCATGAAAACAATATGCGATTTTGCAGAGATAAAAAAATTAAATTTTTAAATGTGTTTATTACTTTAAAGTGAGAGAGCCAGAGAAGAGCAGGCCTGTCCATGTTACCAACTTGCATGAATGTGCTGCATTACAATGGACGACAATAATGATGAAGTGTATGTTGCGAAACATTAAGACCTTGCAATTCGATGTCACTGAGTGGAACAAAACAATCATTCAGTATTAAATATACACTCACCAGTATACACAACTTATATTCTGTTGCATCGTGCTGTGTAAATCACTACAGATAATATTTACTTACAGTGCTGTGTAGACTGGGTCATAATAAATATCATCTATATTATCATACCATTCCATATAGTAAACCCTTGGTAATCCACTTACAGTTAATCTGTATCGAAATATGAGCAAAATGAAATATTCTGTTCAAAGTTAAGCACGTACTTTAAAAGACACATAACATTTAGGAGACAGAGGACTTTCAGACTGCGTTGAGGGCAGCTGGAGAGACTGAAACCAAGCAAGCAAATATCCAAGATTGGCTTGAGCTGGATGAAGGAAACCCTGGATTTCAGCTTCTGGCAGAGGAAGAAATTGCTGCAGTGTTTTTTTTTATTTATTTTCATCAGCACTACTTACATTATTAAATTTGAATTTATTTGTTTTCCATCTTTTAGGGCTATATTTTGCTTCATTACTCTGGATTATTGATTAATCAAGATAATTTCCACATTAACTTGGATTACTGTATATTTTTCCTTTGTTTTGCCATCTTCAAGGACTTCATATTCATATTACATGACAAGATTTATCAAAACTGTCAACACAATTTTACATTTTCAATAAAATCCTTTAAAATCGCATACTTATAATTTTAGTTTGAAATGTAAAATTTACCAATCTATTTAATTATGCATATTATTTGTCATCATTCTTGTTACTATTACCACTTCTACTCTATGTTATAGTTTCCTTTCATGCTATTGAGTACAAGTATTAGGATAGCCGATCATTCATGATCTGTCACATTGGAACTGTAGTGTACTCACTTGTGATGGTGAGACTTGCGAGGCCATCACTTATACCATTGTTACCAGCCGTCGCACCACCCATGATAGACTTCGAACCACGGGGTTTTTGTCCAGGCACCTTCACTGTCACATACTGCAGCGAAATCTCCTTCCCATGAACATCGTCCATATAGTCCTGCCATAAAAGCAACATATTCAAACTTGAGGGCAAAACAGAGTGCAATAAGCTGGTACACTCATTCAATGAACGCTGGCGGACAGATACAATTTTTTTAACTTTACCGCTTCAGTGCTGTGACTGCCCTTCTTCTTCATGGTAAAACGTTACATATTTCATATCATTAAAATATAAATAAAACCAATTTGTATAACTGATGCCAGCATGGACGTTACTGGGGGGGATCTGCTCCCTCCCTCTTGGATTTTCAGTGAAAAGAAAAAGAACATATATATACATATTGTTGTGTGATATGTGTGTGTATATATATATATATATATAGGTAAAGTTGTCCCTGGCATGCACTGTCTTCGCTCACTCGGAAGCCAAGATTGTGGGTTTGAATCTCACTCAGGGCATGGATGTTTGTGTGCGTTTTTCTGTTTGTGTACAGGTAGAGGCCTTGCGACGAGCTGATCACTCGCCCAAGGAGTCCTACCGTATGTGTAAGATCTAGAAAAACCAAAGTGAACGGAGTTCATGGAGGTAGGCCTAGGCCCACTGGGGCTGTAGTGCCAAGGAAAGAAGGAGAAGAAAGTTATCCCTGTGCTTAACTAATTAAGCATTATGCCATGTAGGTGTATGGGGGACTGTATGTATAGACCCACGTTTTCTTGATCTCAGCACTAGCTGAAAGTGAGTGGTCAGCTTCATGCCCAGGGGAAAGAGTCCATGGTACCCACTGGAGAGGAGGTTGGGTGGACCCCAAAGTCAGTCTGGATGCCTGGGAGAAGAGAAAATTCTTGACCCTATCATGACTCAAACTCCGATCCCTCTGTTGTCCAGCCTGTAGCCAGTCACTATACTGACTACGCTATCCCGGGTCATATACCATATATTCATTCATGTTTGTGAGTTGCTGATGCAATAGTCACTGATTTTGGCAACCATCCCATCAACTGAATATCTTCTCTTTAGAGAATGTGCCGGAAAACAAATGATCAGTTGTCTTTCTTTGTGGTGGCATGCTGATTCAACTGCCCTGCAGCTACCCAAGGGTGCCATTCAATTTTGCACAAATTACACCTGTAAGATACTTGGACCGTATCAGTGCAGTGAGAACAAGCACTACCAATGAATCCTTACCCTTCACCCTCAGCATCATAAGAACAAATGTAAAAACAAAAAGCAACTTTTTATCAATGCTTTAAGCAAAGTGTATTACCAAACAAAGTAAACTGACAAAAGTGAGCTGTAATGATATTAAAACTGTCATGTGTAGGAACTGGGGTATTGTAGTAATGCTCTGAGAGGTGTCAGGTTTGAGTCTCATTTGAGACTCCAACTATCCTGTCTCAAAAGAATTTTCACACTTATCTCAGTCCTTCCAGGCAAATGCTAGGATATGGCCTCTTCCTTCGACATATTTTTAAACAAATTATCTCTAATCAAATAACATTCAGTGTTATACAGTCTCAGCTACTGACAACACTGTTAAATAACCTACAAATTAAAAAAAAAAAAAGTAAAATTAACATTTTGTTTTTACCTCTGTAAATTCTCAATCAAAATGACAATGTTAGATTTCATTTGTGTGTCTGAACTTGCCGCTCACTCACTTCCTTCATAAACAGATCATTTATTCAGAGTTCTGTGAAATTCCACCAGGGAATTTCTGTCTCTATTAATGTAACATGTAACATGGTTCACAGAGACTTTGTGGTTTTCTCCAGTCACTCCTGGTGAAAGACATGTACTGAGAGTAGAGCAGCAAGCATTTCTATCCATTCCTTCTCACTTTTTAATATTTAATTAGCCACATGTCGCTCAGCATTGCATAACCTGAACAATGAACGAAGCATTTAGCTTGATGTACATTTGTTTGGGCTCGTAGAAAATGGGGATCCATGTGAGCATGAAGAATGACATCTTCTGGGATATGGCGCCGTGCAGATCTTGTGCGAAGCGATGTTTCGGAGGACCGTATGCCTCCATTTTCAGAGTAGAAAAATCCGGAAGTGAAACCAGCATGAGCAGGTGGCTGCTTCTATCCTGAAGATGGAGGCGATATGTTCCTCCGAAACGGTGGTTCAGACAGGATCTACGCAGTGCCACATCCCAGAAGATGGCATCCTTCATGGTCACCACTGTGAAAACCTCAAATCTTACATATGTGAGCATGTTGAAATAACCATGTAGCACAAGGCATGGTCAATATTGTGTATAGAGGGAGTGGTTATTTTCAGTTTCAGACGGCTATTGTTAGCTGTCAAGCGGCCCTCACACTTAATTCAATTACCTGTATTTCCATGCCTCCACACCTGTGTGTACATGTTTGTATGTGGTCACTGAGGATCTCCGGGAGAACCTTAACATAACTGCTCTACTCCTGCTTACTTGACTTATTAATCTTTGACCCCAGAGAGGGGCAGCACATTTCTCTGACGGTCTCTAAACACCTACCAGACGAACATCGCAGAAGACAGTACTTTTCACATTCACAGCCATGAGGACCTCAAACCTCATGACAAAACCAGTGGTCTGGGCTCACAAAAACACCTTGGAATATATGAAAACATGTTTATCAAAACAGCATCGTAGGCGCCTCTACAGTTTCAAGACACAAATATAAGTTTCTGCTTACCGTTTATATACACATTAGCATCTACACACATGTAAATATGCCTAAGTAAGTTGGCATGAATTCAAACTGCATACGCAAGTTTTCACTTTCCAAACGGCTGTAATGCTTCTCTCTGTCTAGTCAAGAACCATCAGATCCCTTCAGGTAACGCAACCAGTTTAACTCAGAACACGAAGAGATAAACATTTCACATTCTATACTTTTATATCAATTGGTAACCCCATGATCTATTCTTCATATGGCACAATTCATGGCTTTGGAAGCCTATTTAAATATAGAAAAAGCTACTACTACCCGGAATACGCTGACTCAGACTCATGACATGGTCCTGCAGCCATTCACTGTACACGGGCTAGTTATTACCACACGCTGGAGTGTTTACTGTTTAACATCATGAAATGAAATGGACTAAACGGTGTCAAATCACAGGATGAACTGTGAATAATCTTAATGAAAGGGATGTGGAAGGACACAGCCTAACCCTAACTTGAAATGCTATCCCAGAATTTGCCCCAAGGGACTGAGAAAAACCATGAAGAACTTAAGTCACAATGGCTAGACTTTGTTCAAGATTTGCTACCCAGTTGCCCACCACATGCTGACTGCATGGAACTCACGTGCAGACTGGGATGGTATGTGAGGCGACCATCGTCACAGAGAGTCACATATTTCTTCTTCCAGTCCTTGTTGAGAGCCTTGCTGCTCCGCTTGTAGAGGTAGCCCTGTTTGATGGGTATCGCTCGGCCACTGCCCAACTCCCCGTTCTTCATTTTATCATCTCCTTTCTTTGATGGTGTGAACAGGTTTGATCTTCTGCGGCTTTTCCTGAACACAAATTATATGAATATTTCATTCAGTTTCAGTCTCACAATAGATTATAAAGAAATAATTAAGAAGAAAAATTTGCATTTTTTTTAGCAGTTACACATGAACAAAGCTGATTACACTGATCATTGCTGGTGATGCTTTAGAAGCCTGTACGAATGAATGTGTGCCGTAGGTTCCCACGATTTCATGCAATCAGTAATATTGTATTTTACCGCCATATTGTGTGCAGACTACTTTCTTCACTTCCAGTCTCACAACTTTACAGTTTCTACATTACAACATGTTTCAGCCACTATTCTTGGCCATCATCAGGTAGTACTTATACAGTCCCTCTCAACTCTCTGCTATTCCCCCTCCACTGGCCAATGTTTACAACCGGGAGAAGGTCACATTGTTGTTTACAACACAAGTTGTTAGTTGTAGACTTAAACACCGTAAATTACAAAAACTTTTTGTCTTAGTGTTCCAAAGGGTATGTGTTATTTGCAATAAAAACAACGTATTTTTATCTTGCAAATTTTGCCTTCAAAACTGCAAATCTTTCTTAAAATTAAGTTAAAATAAAAGGTAAATTTGTTCCTGTGCTTAACTCATGAAGCACTACACCATGAAGATGTATGCAGGAGTGGATATATAGATCCACACTTCCTTGACCTCAGCACTAGTTGGAGGTCAGTGGTCAGCTTCACACCCCTAGTCATTTAACCTCTGGTATCTGCTGGATAGGGGGCTGGGTGGGCCCCAGAGCTGGTCTGGCTGATGTGAAGAAGAGAAAATTCTTGACCCTACCGGGACTGAAACTCCGACCCCTCGGTCATCCAGCCTGTAGCCAGTTACTATACTGACTAAGCTATCCCAGCTCTATGTTCATGACAATTTTCCTTCGTAATTCTTTCTTTATAATTTATTTTTCACGAGTTCAATAAAATCTGTATCTGTATCCTTCTTTATGCACACTACATCCTGTATGTATTCCTCTTCTCCCCCATTCGTGCTGCATGACCTGCCCACCTCATCCTCCATGACTTGTACTTGAAGAACAGTACAAGTTATGAAGCTCCTCATTCTCCAACCTCTTGTCACTTCATCTCTCTTTAGCCCAAACATTCACCTTAGCACTCTGTTCTCAAACACCCTCAGTCAGTGTTCCTCCCTTAAAGTCAGAGACCAGGTTTCACACCCATACAGAACCACAGGCAAAATTACAGTTTTGTAAAATATAATTTTTATGTTTTTAGACAGCAGACGAGAGCATAAAACATAGTAACTAATCATATGTATGAATAAGCATAAGTTCAGTTCAGAGATAGATACTTGGATAATGTTTGTAAATCACTGATATAACTATGAAGGAGTGGACATCAATTCAGTTCACACAATACAACTTTCACAAAGCACATCCACTGCTTCTCGCCATGTTCTGTACAACAGGGGACAAGTAATAGTGAAGGAATGTGGGAAATAAGGTTCTCACAGCACTCATACCAAACTGTGTCTTCTGAGATGCGATTATATGTGAGTTGGTAGATAAATATGAACATTATGAAGGAAAATACCGCTTTCATCTCATGTTAGAATAATTTACCTTGAAAATGGAGGCAGTGGGTTACTGTGAAATGCTGACACATCTACCAAACTACATAGAACCTTATTCTAGAGGCCTCCAACCTTGAGGAGTGATGAAAGATCATTTCATTGCAATATTCTTGACCCTATGAATGAATGAATATATAAGGGGTGGGTCTTCTCAGCCCTTGCACCGCGACCTACAGCGGTCTATTGTGCTTCCCCTTTTGATTATCCCCTCAGCAATCCTGCCCTTCATTTGTACATGGGGGCATCGAAATAGTCACTTGGTTCCATAAAGTATTGACCCAAGTGACATAATCTTAAATAAGTTAAGGTCTCACATTCGCACAGGATATGTGTGACTGTTTCATTTTCTTCTTGACACCTCTCACAAGTGGGACTATTACTTAGTCCCAGTTTGAAGAGGTGTCCTTTAAAGTGACAGTAAGTAGTAGTCCCACTACCCATCACAGCTGGTTCCTGCTTAACTTCAACAGTTCCTTCGCTCTTTTAGCAGAGGGTCCTCGTATGAGTCCCTTGCTTGCCTTAGTCTTCTTGACCCTGACACTGAGTTTTGAAGAATCACTTCTTTTTCTTTCTGTTACTGAAACCCACCCATGCTTACCTAGAAGTTGTCGGTGTGGAGCTCGGTGTGGGGAGGTCCTTATCTTTGGAGCCTGGAGGCTGAGGTGGGGGCAAGTTGTCAAAGTTCTGAGGTGGGACGAATTTAGTCAGAACATTATTGTTGTCGATGGCAGCTCCAGAAGATGGAGTTGTACCAGAAACGTGAGTATTGCTTCCCCATTTGTCTGTGGAGTCCAATTTGTTTGTGTCCTGCTGGTGTCGGTGTATGTGATGATTGGAAGATGACAACGTGTGAACCTGGCGGCCACCGCTCAAACTAGAGGCTTCCTGTAAACAAATGGATCTTACAACATTACATAATTTAAAAATCTTAATGTATCTAAGAACGTCATATAAATACGTTCTTACATTACACTGAGAGGGAAGAACACTACACAGACGTTTGACTTCATGACCAAATTTCAAGATGGCCGTAATTTCTTATGGCAGACTGAACTTCTTCTTTGTACGGCATATACGGCAGAAGTACCCGTTGTTTGTTCGTGATAAGGTTCCTTTCCTTGTCCATACCATAGTACACAGTAGCCGAAACTCTGAAGTAGGAATAACACTCAAAGTAAAAAGTTAAAGTTTACTCAGGTAATTAAAAAAGACTGGGGACTGTGGATTAAAATCACACCAAGATACTCATTAACGCAAAATCTGCGTTTCGAATTAACAGCTGTGAGAGCTTCCCAGTGAAACGAGCGCTACCCAATCAGCGCTCAACATGGCAGATCCAACGCCCATTGGCTTGCGCGCCGCCCAGTGTCAAAAGCATAGGACACGCTAGCGTGAGTCGTATCAGCCAGAACTACACTTGGATCAAGAGAACGCAAAAGCGAGTCTGCTAGTAGCATCACGTACGCCTTCCAGCAGAAGCGGGACAAATTATCGCTGCGGCAGTTCAATCGTTCAGTTACTTTGTCGCCCAGTTCACGACAGACATCTGCCACTTCTCTGGACAGGACAGCGTTTTCACCGGCGCCGTCTCTTGCGTCGAGTCCGTCACTGCGCCACTATCCTATGACGGACGCACTGGCCCATCGCAGGACAGCGACGGCGAACTCCGAACACTCCTGGGTTCAACCACCGCCCTGCGGCTTGAGAGACTCCCAATCCCCGGTACCTCGGTCTCCATCTACTGCGATACCTATGCCGGGAAACCTCGGCCGTACATTCCAGCCCGTTCCATGACCTGTCGCACCCAGGCACCAAAAGCAACGGCGAAACTGGTCGCATAGCGTTTTGTGTGGCCGGCCGTGCAGAAGGATCGCCGCATCTGCGTAAGGGCTTGCCAGTTCTGCCAGCGCTCCAAAGTCCCACGACACAGTCACGCCATTGGGACGACATTACACCGCCCCTTCCGATGTCAGCAGGCTACACATACCGCTTCACTGCAGCCGCTGGCCCGGACATAACAGCCGACACCGTGGCACGCGCCCTACCCTACGCTTCGGTTGCCCGGCCAGGGTCGTCAGTTTGAATCTCAACTCTTCCACAACCTGGCCAGGCTGTGTGGCATTCAACTCTCCCGGACAACCACCCACCAGCCAGCTCTTCAACTGAGGAACACTTACTTGAACGCAATACACACCCACCTCATGGGTGTCACTGTACGCATTTACTAGTGGGTATGCGGCACCGTAGTTGGTTCAGGCACTATGATACAAGCCGGAAGGTCGCAGGTTCGATTCCTGATAAAGTCATTGGATTTTTTTTTTTTCAATTTACCTAGTCCTTCCAGCCGAACTGTGGCCCTGGGGTCGACTCAGCCTCTAACAGAAATGAGTACCAGGAATCTTCCTTGGGGTAAAGGGCGGCCGACATGTAAGACCGACAATGTCACCATCATCTGTGAGCAGACTGTCTAGAAAATGTGG
This sequence comes from Cryptotermes secundus, assembly GCF_002891405.2. Taxonomy (NCBI): domain Eukaryota; kingdom Metazoa; phylum Arthropoda; class Insecta; order Blattodea; family Kalotermitidae; genus Cryptotermes; species Cryptotermes secundus. The sequence goes on along the minus strand of NW_019729207.1, from coordinate 1,210,133 downwards.
GAGCCTCTACATCCCACAACCCTATAGGCCTCTCAGCCCTTACAAGGATAGTTTTATCTTTTACCTGTTTAGTGTCCTGAACAACACAATATACATACACACTCACCTACCTTGTGACTGAGTGTTTGTGTGTGACTGGGTGATGCATTTCCCACCATAACATTGCTGGCAGGAGAACCACCTGATGTATGGGGAGATGAACTACTGGTGGTTGTTGTAGTACCACTGCCAAGGAACCCATTGTTGGTAGGAGATGGTGCTGGCTGATGGTGCCTTGATGCACCTCCTACCACTGCAGAGAAATGATTATTGGGTGTTGATGGCCGTGAGTTTGTTGGCGTTAGGCATGACGTTGAGGTTGATAACCTCTGTTGTACAATTTTCTGACACGCTGAAAAGAAAAATGCATATCAACATTAGAGAAGGATGAAGTAATCAAACGAAAACAACCTCAAGTAAGACAACATTCTAGATACAGGGCAGGGGTACAAGTCTGGAATATTATATCAACCTGAACCTGGTTCTCCGACCCTGCCAACAGACACTCAGCAGCATGTACAGCCGATCCTTGAAACACTTCACAAAATTCAATCACAAAGCACCGAGACTGAAGGTGCGACTTCAATTTGCATATCCTGACACACAACTGTACGTACACGTGTGTTTAGAGTTCACATCTGGTCAAGAAAGTCTCGGAGCTTAATGGAACTTCAAAGTTCATTACTGTGTTCACGAAAGCCTGTCGCTGAACCCTACCCGGAGCCAAACAAGTTCAGTCTTCGTCTCACAGTATTTCTTTACGATCCATGCCTCGGTCATGTAAGTTATCTCTTTCCTCCCTTGATCAAGACGAAAGAAAAAGACGCATTTATGCTGTGTGGGCATAAAAAATAAAGGGGGGGGGAAGGTAAAGCTATCCCTGTAAGGGGAAAAGGAGAACCACAGGGTTGTGAAACGTCGAGGCTCCCACATTTTGGAGACAATCGGCTCACAGATGGCGGTGAGGTTAGTTAGTTAGTTAGTTAGTTAGTTAGTTATTAGAGAGGGTGGGTTTCCTCATGCACTGAGACCTGTCTTTGTCCATTGTACTTCCCTCTTATGATATTCTACCAGTCTCTATATCCTACCGGTACTGGTGCTTACCATCAGTCCCGCCCAGCCAGCGAGACCGGCTCTACTAGCTGAGAGGTATCTATAATGCTTCCCCCATCTACCAGAGGTATTGGAGACTGCTGTTGGGCGGGAAACGTCCGTAATTTGGCTCAGTGACCTCCTTTGGAGATATGAGTTTCTTTTACGTGCCGTAAAGCTACGACACGGGACCCACGGCTTAAAGTCCCTCCCGGAGGACTTGTTCCGTGAATTTTTCCGCCCTTAAAAATTCGACGACCTCCACCGGGTATTTGAACCAGCGTACTACGAGTCATGAGGTGGGAACGTTACCTCTAGACTACGGAGGCCGCTCTGGCGGTGAGGTTAAGTAAGGCTATCCCTGTAGCAGGTCGTGGAGGCCCATAGGGTTGAGACGTCGAGGCTCCAACATTTTCTAGACAATCGATTCACAGACGGCGTAGGTTGAAAAGCTCAAGCGCCGGCCACCCTTTACCCCNTCCTGGTACTCATTTAATTTAGAGGCTGTGTCGACCCCAGGGCCATAGTGCGGCTGGAAGGATTAGGTCAATTGAAAATCCAATAATCTCGCCGGGAATGGAACTAACAACCTTCCAGCTTATAACATTGTTATTCGACCAACTACGCTACGACGTGCCCCCCCCACTTCCTGGACATATAAAAGACAAGAATATCAATTCTGGGAGCACTCAGTAAAAGTGAAGATACGTATAGCAATGCCCAGCAACAGTCTGTGAAAACGAAAACTGGACGGAAAATCTGATCCTATTTAATATACAGCCTTCACCTCGAGATATCATATCATCGTGCTGAAGGTTTCCTGACAACTGTGCGGCAGTCACTGCATTCAGGTGCCTGACACCAGCTTGGAGATCGCGACGTTCAAGGCAAGAAGCCGGAGACAAGGGTCACAAGGAGTATACTCAGAATGGAGATTCTTGGCCATTAAAAAGTCCGTTACAACGTGCCAGGGCAACTTCAAATAATTTGGAGGGGGGGGGAAGGTACAATATGAAAGAGGGGAGGAGCTACAAATGAAATCTTCTGAGTACAAGATGGAATCCAAAATTTGTTAGCAGTCAGAAGAGAAAATAATATTTACGATCTGAAGTTCTTACAGCCGTGATTACGAAGGGTTCTATTTTGTGGCATAAAATTGGAGTACAAGACGTTATATCCCAAAGACAAAGCTACTCATTTAGTGTTTGAAAATATAAAAGGAATGGACAGAACAAGAGTACCAAGAAAACATTTAGAATTTGCACAGAAAGGAAAGAGACACATGGGATAATAGAAAACAAGATGGCTCAGCCAGGCAATAGGAAGGAGCTGGCAAGAAATCAAGATCATGGACCTTTTCATCCATCAGCCTGTACAAAACAAAACTGATGCTAGAAGAACTGAAACAATCCCGGTTAGAAACAAAAGGATTTTTTTCGTCCTTCACTTTATTAATTGATAATGTTACTGGTATTCTATTTTTGGAAGTCAACTGAACTTCATGTAAAAGTAATAACATTCAATAACGCCACTGATTTGCATTGTCTTACTGTACTTTGAATAACCTACACTTTAATTAGCATCAATATAAAGCTGGTAAGTATTCACAGTGAAAATTAACTACCACGGTCAAATTTAATTAATTTAAAGGATCACGTTTTTAACTGGAATTAAAATGACTCAACTAAATGCATCTGATCTGTAACCAACTGAAGCCAATCATAAGAAAAACAAGACCTCAAACGAACCAAAACAGTACAGTACCCCACATATCACAACATAATACAAAACCTCAAACACATTATAGCAGCGTCTCACACAATACAATTAAATAAAACACAATACGACACGAGACTTCATACATTACAACATAACACAAAACAATAACTCACAGAATAGAAAAAAGAATATTAAAAACACAAGATTTCGCATTATAATAACAAAACACTTGACACACTTCAATACAATCTGAGCATGTATGCAGCCTCCAGGACTTACAAATGATAGCTTTATAACACGATACAATGTGTGAAGTGATGTAAAGTGAGTAATTCACAATAAGCCGTACAACACGAACTGACTCTGGTGGTACAGGAAATGAAATAAAGAACAGGAAAGTCTGCAATAACACTCACCATCCTGGAAGACTCTCTCTACATTGAGGCCATAAGTGGCACATGTTTCGTAGTACGAGCAACGCTTCAGATCAGTGGCCAATTTTCTTGCCCTCGAGTCATCAATGAGACGAGGGTTGTTTTCGCTAATAGCATCTGAGGAAGAAGAAAAATGTGGTATTAGTTTCAACAGATTGGTTTCCCATTTCTGCAGCAAGGCACAGGCTTTACAGATACCAAATATGTAAACTTGATAATGCTTTATGAATTATTATGAGTCTACTTTGGGTTCTTCGTGCAGAAAGGCTTTAATCATTCATTAAAATACAATAATTCTTGACTCATCATTCATAACCATCCGAAGGTCCAACAAAACTTTAAGAGCCACCATTAATTGCAAAAGAAAATATTAGCGAAAGAGTGAAATTTCAACAACATACAAAATCAAAATTCTCCTGACAACAACCACAGATCTACAACACTTCACACGAGTTAGTGACGAGAACAATATCCTTACAGGAACTTCATCCTTCAAAGCACGATCATTACAGTATGTACCATAATATTTTAACAACAAAAGCTGTACATTTTGGCTGCAGACTGCAATTATGTGTTTTCTGGAAGCAAAATAAACAACAGAACAAGATGGTATGGTGGCACGCGGTAGCACTATGCTACAAACCGGAAGGTAGCGGGTTCGATTCCAGATGGAGTCGTTACATTTTTAAATTGACCTAATCTTTCCAGCCACACTATGGCCACGGGGTTGACTCAGCCTCTAACGGAAATGATTAACAGGAATCTTCATGGGGAGTAAAGAGCGGCCGGCGCGTAGGGCTGACAACCTCGCTGCCATCTGTGGGCTGAATGTCTAGAAAATGTGGAAGCCTAGACGTCTCAGAACCCTATGGGCCTCCATGGCCCGTTACAGGGTAGCTTTACGTTTTTCGATAAGACGGTATGGTCACGTTCTAAGCATAAACACGACATAATCCAAACAAGGCTATGTACATGAATTTAAAAGGAAAACACCCAACAGAAAGACCGAGATGTAGATGGGAATAAGTTAGAAAATATGCCACACAGAAGGCAGGAAGAACAGGAGAACAAACTGCGCAGATGGAGCTTCTGGAAGACAGCGATAGATGCGGATGAGGCTTGGTTGCTAGGCGATTCACACAAAATGGAAACGTCTACGGAAGGAGATGATCACTCCTGTGAAAGTTCCACTCTGTGCACGGTGTTTTCACATATCTGAGAACCTGTCTGTTACGGATTCGAAGAAAGTTAAGTCTTATTTACATGCACTCTATTACATAACAGTGAAAGGTCGGCAGGCGTGAGTCTTAGAGGCAGCTTATGGTTGTCCGGCGATCTGCCGCGTCGGTGTCTGTGGGCTGTCTGTGCGCTAGCAACGCTGAAGTGGCACACACTGCCTCGAAATTTATTCTATCCTGAAGCTGGAGATAAGACTTCCCATCGAAACTTGATATCCACTTACCACATTCCATAAAAGACCACAACAACATGAATCTTGACCATCATGATCCTGATAATACAGAATTCTAATTCAACCACACCAAAGGCAGAAGCAATATTTCAGGTTTAATTCGGCTCAGGACAGACACTTCTCACCCCATGGGCCTTGGTTTCAATCCGGGTAACTTTTTCATGTAACAATCGTGGTGGAAGACGTGGCAATGAAACGGGGCTCTCTAACTTCCTTCTGTTTCCCCCGTAAATCACCATTCCATCATTGCTCGACAATCATCTGTTACCGCGTACTGAGGTGTGTGATAGCTCTGACCAGGCAGCACAGTATCACATTCTCTCAATTTTTTGGCTTAGGGCTCCGTCTTTCGGCCAGAAACAATTGTAGGCATGTATTATTTTGACTACGAAGCAATCAGAAACAAATATGCGAAAGATTCAGTAAGTATATCACAAATGGAAGTAAAACAGGTGTAAAGGACGTAATAGGTTTCCTATATGTATCATTAGATAGCAGCACAGTTCAGCTTCATAACAGTCTAGGTAGCAAACGCGCATGCGCACGTTCACAGGGTGGTTTCAGTAGTCTAAATGGTGACCATGCTTAAGGAGTTTGCTACTAAAGAGCAGCGTTCTGTTGCACCATTTTGTGGGCAGAAGAGTTCAATGCAAAGAATATCAACAAAGAAATGCTTTCAGTTTACGGTGGGAAGTTTGTCGCATAAAGCGGTTCACAATCCGGTCGTGAAATTCTCTCAAGGACGATTAAAGTCGCAGATGATGAAACAGAGGAGCGGAATTGGCTGAGACAACAGTCAAATACTACTACGCTGCGGGTTTCTAAGCACTGGTAAAACGATGGGACAACTGCATCAGTGTTGGCTGAGGATATGTCGAGAAGTAAATGTTCTTTTAGGGTCGAATATCACATGCTTTACGTTTAATAACCATTTCTGACCTATTTACTGACTCTCCCTCGCACATTAGCCATTTGAAGTCGAAGCTGATTTACGTAATATATACAAACCCAGTTAGTACCTCACAGGGAACACATTACGTCTCCGCTACAAAGCCCAACCGGTTAATGCTGTTTAGGGAAACAGTCGCTGTTTACTGTGAGAACCATACGGAACACATAAATACACTGTGTGGGCAGAATGCAGAGTTCAGTTCGTGTCTCACAGGAAACACATTACGTCTCTGCTACAAAGCCCAACCGGTTAATGCTGTTTAGGGAAACAGTCGCTGTTTACTGCGAGAACCATATGGAACACATAAATACACCGTGTGGGCAGAATACACAGTTCAGTGGGTGCCTCACAGGAAACACATTACGCCTCCGCTACAAAGCCCAACCGGTTAATGCTGTTTAGGGAAACAGTCGCTGTTTACTACGAGAACCATACAGAATACACAAATACACTGTGTGGGCAGAATGCAGAGTTCAGTCCGTACCTCACAGGAAACACATTACGCCTCCGCTACAAAGCCCAACCGGTTAATGCTGTTTAGGGAAACAGTCGCTGTTTACTACGAGAACCATACAGAATACACAAATACACTGTGTGGGCAGAATGCAGAGTTCAGTTCGTACCTCACAGTAAACACGTTATGTCTCCGTTACAAAGCCCAACCGGTTAATGCTGTTTAGGGAAACAGTCGCTGTTTACTGTGAGAACCATATGGAACACATAAATATGCTGTGTGGAAATATGAAGAATATCTGAATGCGAATACGTTCCAGCAAGAAAGTACTAACCGAGGAGTTCCCTTCAAGACCAATATTGACGTCTGTGTCAATATTATTACGAAAGCAATGTGTTCGGTTGTCGAGGTGATGTCTCTTAACAGACGTTATATATTCAATTAGTCTTAAGAGCCGCGTCACTAACACAAACTCGCAAATATATTTACACTTCATTCTTAAAGTAATTATCACCGATTCCTGCGATAGTGACGCTCGAATGTTCAGCACACGAGCGTATAAATGCGTGGCAAGAAGAAACCATGATCTTAGTTGAATTCGGTTGGTCAGTGAACGACCATCTGTGACGTGAACTTCAGTTAAAGAGCCTTATAATGAATTTACATACAGCGGTAAGTAAATCTTGTGCACAAAATACACAATTCCATGAGGCAAAACTTTTGTCTGTTTGGGGGACCCATTACGAAACACCGAATTCTTTGCGGGTTGTGTGATGACTCTTACTTCATATTAAGACAATAAAGATAAGATTCAGGATTCAAAAATCTGGGACATATCTTGATCTGATTTCTTCGTGGTATTTGTTATTCCCGACCGCCTCTGTGGCCTAGTGGTCAGAGTTCCTGGCTACAGATCCAGAGGTCCGGGTTGAATTCCGGGCGCTACCAGATTTTCTGAGAAGTAGTGGGTCTGGAACGGTGTTCACTCAGCCTTGGGAGGATAATTGAGCTATCTGAAGGAAACAGCGGCTCCGATCTAGAAAACAGAGATTAACGGCCGTGGGGATCCGTTGCGCTGACCACGCGACACCCTCTATCCGCTAAAGTTGTCACTAACTACGCCGACAAGCGGTGGTCGCTCAGTCGGTATAGTTCGCTTGCTGACTAAAACCACGGAGTTTTTTATTCCCTGCAACACACTCTTCGCCTCTAATGCATCATTCACACCCATCCTAACAAACGACGCTACATGACCAACGCAGGTGAAAGACGTTAAATGAGAGCAGTATTCACAGTTCGCTGGATTTCGAACTCAGTAAGTAATTTTAGGAATTATTCTGTTAAATAAGAAGGCCACAGACACCATTCAATACAGCGGTGCCATTAGGCTGTGCCATGGCTCAGCCAGTTAGTTGCAGGCTTCCCACCGCGGCGGCCCGGGTTCGATCCCAGGTCAGGTGATGTGGAATTTGTAGTGAACGAAATGGCACATGGGCAGGTTTCCTCCGAATACTTCAGTTTCCCTTGCCAATTCTCATTCCACAGACTGCTCCACACTCATCATCATCATCATCATCATCATCATCATCACCATCCGGGGCTGGTACACTAGGCCAGTCGTGGCCGACGTACCCAGTGGAATCAGTCTCATCCCTACTTCCAAATAAATAAATAAATTTTATATATATATATACACACACACGCGCGTATTCGAATGCAACGTTGTGTCAAAATTTCAAAGCAATCGGCGAAGAACTTTCGGAGATTTAAGAATTTGAACAAACGAACATTTACATTTTTATTTATATAGATATATATGATATCACTAGTTTTAATATGAATATCCAGGAATCTTTCTCATGTCGTACAATCGTATCTTTCGTGTGACTCCTACAATAAACAAGCGTTATCTCCCTACACAGAATTAACCAGTCGATATTTGTTGTAAGGGTAACGAATTATGTTTCTATGGGGAAGAAAATTTTTATACCTCATCTGGAATCACTTCGGGCTCCTAAGGGTTAAGAAAACACAATACCACCAAACCAAAACACGATGGCGTGTCTGTAAATTCCCAACACCAGACCCGGCTAATAAGTAACATCACTCCATACCGGCCCCCGTTACATCTCACGGGCTCAGTAAGGGCCACTGACGTGCTGCAACCTAAATTCAATTTATGTTCTATTCAAAATAACAGATGTATCACCGAACAGCAGGGGCACTACCTGACAACAAAGGGTAATCTTCTGGAATATGATGCCGTGTAGTCTCGCATAACTTTACAGATATTTCGGAGGTGAGTACCGTGTCCATCTTCAGGGTCGAAGAGTAATGTCAAAGTAGGAGGAAGAAAGGAAACGTCCCCCATTACGTCACCGCGCGGCTGCGCAGTAGAGCTATGAACGCTGCGGTCTGCGTTAATGTGAGGCAAGAGCAGGAATAACGCGTTACGTTTATAAAAAAATTACAACCGAGACACGCAACTTTCTTGAATCAAGACACAGAAATGCCATGACGGTGTAATGGCATGTCGTGGCTCGTTCAGTTAACTGAAGCGCAGTTGTGATACGATTTCTTTGACGTGTTGCATATACCCACGCCAACTGAACCAACTGCAAGCCATAGCGCCGTGAGATTTCGACAGTACCGAAGACTCCCTTCTTGTCGTCTGTTTTGGGATGCTGTGTGTTTGGTTTCCTGATCTGTGAGGTACCGAGTCGCTTAACCGCTCGTGGGGTCACTGCACCAGGCCAGATGAGAACCTGCCTCAGTGCCACACTGTCCACCACAAATCCCACAACGCCTGACAAGGGAATGGTCTGGTCCGACATGTCGAAAACTGCCATGATTTCTTTTCTTTTTTTTTCACTGCAGGAGTACACACAACAAAATCCACTGTCAAAATTTTAGCTGATAATACGCACTGCAAATATTTTTTAAAAATTGATGAACATGACCAATATTGTAGCCTGCCAGACCCTTGGAGAAATCTCCACCCCTAGCAGAGCAGAGCAGAGCAGAGCAGAGCAGTACGCAACACGGCTGACTCACAGCCTAGGCTGGGGCTGTACAAACCTCTGGTAGAAGCGGTTCCGGGTACAGAAAAAATGAGTAACTTCGGCATTTTTTAAAAAATACTTGTAGTGCGCATTAGCAGCTAAAATTCTGACAGTGGATTTTGTTGTGTGTACTCTTGCAGTGAAAAAGAAAATCAGGGCAGGTTTCGCCATGTCGGATCAAACCATTCCCTTGTGAGACGTGACACGTAGTGCAGTATGTGGGAGCCGGGCCGTGAGCACCTCCATCGGAATTCACACCTATAAGCTAAGTAAAACTGCAGTCTTTTGGGGACGTGACGTCGTGCAGTTTGGTAGGTTTGTACTAACATGGCCGCGCCATAGCTCAAGCGGTTAGTTGCTGGCTTCCCACCCGGGTTCGATCCCTGCTTTGGTCAAGTGGGATTTGTGGTGGACAAAGTGGCGCTGGGAAGGGTTTTCTCCGAGTACTTCGGTTTCCCCTGCCAATACTCATTCCACCAAATTCTCCATCATCATAATCACCCGGGGCAGGCACAATAGGCCAATCAGTGGCCGCCGTCCCGAGTGGACCCAGTTGGACTCCACCTCCCACTAGGCGAATTTGTACCAACATTACAACAGGGAAGTACTGGCATTGCCGGGGGGGGGGAAAGCACGTGACACAGGGACCGGAGGACCAGGACCGCACCTATGAGGGAACGAAAGGGAACGTGAGGCTGTTTTGTGTATGGGGGAGAAAAGGGGAAATGGGGCAGAGAATTTACGAAGAGAAGGAAGAACGGTGGCCCAAAAAGGGAAGTTATCCAAGGGGGCTAGACTAATTTGAACTGAGTTACTTGGTGCAGACCCATCCTCCGTCACGCAACGGTTCGCAAACAACTGGACAAGCGCCGGGCCTCTTGCTCGGTCTGCAGCAGCAAGTCTCGCGCATGCGCACACACACTGTACTGGAGTGGGTGCTTGCGCGGCAACACTTGTGACTTCTTGTATTCGGGAGGTCTTCAGGTCGAATCTCGGCAAGGGCACCGACTATCCTGGAATGGTTTTTGTGGCTTTGTTCAGTTTCTCCACAAGAAAGCCGGGAGAGTGCCTCGAAATATGCCACGGCCACTTCCTTCCACATCCTATCCATTTATCATTCCTCATCCTACTATTGCAACTCCATACAGTTGTTTCCAGGCGTCCACACGTGACACATTTCGATCTGTTTCCGCAGGGTGGCGCCGTATGTTTCCTTCTAGTCTGCACCGTCTCACTGCACGTGCACAGTGCGCCGACAGAGGGCAGCGCGTCTACACAGCAAACTGCATCATCCGACAGGTATTTCAGAACTCACACGTCCCAAATATTACTTTCAGTAAAATCATTTAAATGGCAACTATATGGAACACTTGCTGTAACACCAATCAAGGTAACCCCCCCAAAAAAGTACATTCTGTGTTTCATATGATCCAAACAGTAAAATTCGATTATTGCCCTAACTAACATTAACCGATCGGTCTTTGCAATTGCGTAATAATGTGCTCTCTGTGAGGTACGAACTAAGTTTTTAAATATTTAAATTAAATTCGTTGTTTTCCGCATTAAAGTTGAAAAGTGAACTCGGAAAATCGAAATTTCGGGGCCCCTATCTCAATCCACTACCTCTAACGATCATGTCTTCGCTCTCACACTGCTCTTATCAGAATGAAGAGAGGGTGAAGCCTGGGAATATTCTAACAAACTGATGCGCTTTCTCCCTCACCCCCGCCTTTCATGTAAGGTAAATACCGTATTTACGCATGTATAGGCCGCACATTTTTTGCCAAAAATTCAAGAGGAAAACTGGGGTGCGGCTTATATTCGAAATATTCGAAATCACACTTCATTTAAAAAAAATTAACGTTGCCAAATTTCGGAATAATTTCTACTCCTGAAATAATATTCCAAGAAAATTATTTTTTCTATAATTTCTGTCTGAAAATTGTGCTGCGGCCTATACATGCGTAAATACGGTACTTATGAAGACAGGAGACAGAACACGTGACTGCAGATATACAACATTTAGAACTCTTTTATTACGCTACGGACCGCCCATTTACGTGCTGAAAGATCTTATATATCGTAGCGCCTGCTCAGTCTGTTTCGGCTTGCCCGTGACACACATATGTAAAAGAAGTTGCCGCATATACCAGGGGTACGCATATACATAGCGCAACTGTTGTAACGGATCACGGCTTACTGGTCCCGTCAGGAGGTGGGGCACGAAATTAGACAAACAATATTCAGATTCCATATCACAAAAAGCACACTGTCGCTGTTTATCGTAAGACTCATACCAAACACACAAGGAAGTCACTCAATTAAGACCTAAAAGTTTGTGACGATGGTATATTGCTACAAGCATCATGTTTTTGGACATTATCCATCGTCTTGTCTATTTTTTAAAAACAGTCCTGTTTCTTTTTCAAAAAACAACGTTTCGGAGACTGGCTTCTGTCTCCTTCTTCAGGTAAAACCACTCAGTTGGGTCCAACAGATAGAGCTAGCCCCTATCTTCGGAGACGTTTCGCAGACTGGATTCTGTCTCCGTCCTCAGGTAAAACCACTCAGTTGGGTCCAACAGATAGAGCTAGCCCCTATCTTCGGAGACGTTTCGCAGACTGGATTCTGTCTCCGTCCTCAGGTAAAACCACTCAGTTGGGTCCAACAGATAGAGCTAGCCCCTATCTTCGGAGACGTTTCGCAGACTGGATTCTGTCTCCGTCCTCAGGTAAAACCACTCAGTTGGGTCCAACAGATAGAGCTAGCCCCTATCTCCGGAGACGTTTCGGAGACTGGATTCTGTCTCCGTCCTCAGGTAAAACCTACTCAGTTGGGTCCAACAGATAGAGCTAACCCCTATCTCCGGAGACGTTTCGGAGAATGGATTCTGTCCCCCTCCTCAGGTAAAACCTACTCAGTTGGGTCCAATAGATAAAGCCAGCCCCTATCTCCGGAGACGGGGACAGGATCCAGCCTCCGAAACGTTGTTTTGAAAGAAAAACAGGACGTTTTTTTAAAAAATAGACAAGACGATGGATAATGTCCAAAAACATAATACCTGAAGTCACTCAATGGTAAAAAGCAGGTGGTACATATAGTGACCACTGTGATGTTAATGGGGCAATTTGGAACTACCATCATATGTTTAACCCTTCAAAGCCCAGTGGTTACATAGAAGCCTGGGCGGGCCCCAGAGCCAGTCTGGATGCTGTCGAGAACAGAAAAATCTCCGTCCTACCCAGAATCAAGTCCAGATAGCCTGGCAATTCAGCCCGTAGCCTAGTCACTACACTGACTGAGCTATCTTGCCTCATGTTATTACTACCAATCCAAACCCCGTTTATAGTCACACAGACACGTGTGAATACTTTTGTGTGTTTCAGCGTATCACCGCTAACGGTGGGGCCACTTCAAACCAGTACGCTGCCAGGAGATAAGGAACAACTGCCCAAGGACGACACAAAGGCGAAAAGAGCTATGTGAGTAGGCAGCAACCAACAGTTAAACAACAGTCAAGTATTTGTCAGGCTGTGGCCAGGGGACGGGGAAAACCTGAAGTACGTGTATGTTCCGGTCTAGCTACAGAGGCGAGGAAGGACGAATAGGCAATACGGAAATGAGGGAGGAACTAAAGGTATGGAAGAGATAACGGAAGGAAAGAAATTATCTTTGCCGTCACTTTGACCTGGCACGTGTAACGCCTCCGTGAGCCACTGCAATAGAAATACTGATAGTTTCAAAATAATAGTAGTTGCAAAAATGTGCCAATCACCTTCTCTTCGCCTGTTTGTCCAAGCGTACGAACTCGAGACCCGCGGAATGGATTTCCAAACTGCTTTACTATGAACACTTTTACATGACGACTTACATGCGTTTCTGAACGCGTCTCTCACTAAATGCTTACGGAAGCAACGAAAATCTGTGGAGAAACCCGCACAACGCATGTATCGAGACAGCGCACGAGAGCGACGCACCAGAACGCGACTTCCCTGCCTTGTTCCGGCTGTAAAGCGCCTTACAGGCAGACACACACCGGGATAGAACCTCTGCGATGACACCTCCTAGCCCGGAACATGAAAGCGCGATCCACAGCCTAGTGAGTGCGCACTGACGCTTAAAAGAAGAGATCAATGCTCGCCTTTGGCGCGGTGTATGTTACGTTCTGGGGCCATGACACAAAGGGCGGGTGGACTGATACTACGTTTTGTCATCTACATATAATCCAATGATTTGCATTTGTCATCCATCACTCTGAACACATTAAACCAATTCAGGCGTTTGTCGTGCGAACAATATAGGATAAATACAGGGTATTTCTGGGTCCCTTTGAAGATCTCAACAAGGTCTCAATATGCTGGAGAGAAGGTGAAGGGCTGGGAAGTGACAAAGGTAAATTCAAGAGGAGGTAAAGCGTTGGGAAGTGACGAATTCAACTAAATATGTCGGAAAGAAGGTAAAGCGGTGGGAAATGAAAAAGGCAAATTCACGTCCATGATGTGTATTTGTACCAACCGTCTTACAGTGCACACGATTTCACCTTTCTCTTCTCTACATGTTTCGGCTCTAATGTGCAGTCTTCAGGTGTGGTTTCATTTACGTCAAAACATTGCACTGTATGCCACCACGTCTCCTTTATAAAATGATTAAAATGTATATATGTCATGTATAATAATAAAGTTTATATATTAAAACTTTTCAAGATTTATCATCTATACGTCGCACTTCAAAATTCGCTAGTTACGTCAATCCTCTCCTATGGGAGTGTTCTTCCTATATTCTTGTGTATACTGTCCTTGTGTTGTGTCCTTCCGTTGTAACTGCGTGCGTTGCATTGCAAATTGACATATATACATTTTAATCGTTTTATAAAGGAGACATGATGGCATACAGTGCAATGGTTTGACGTAAATAAAACCACACCTGAAGATGGCACATTAGTGCCGAAACATGTAGTGAAGAGAAAGGTGAAATCGTGTGCACTGTAAGACGGTTGGTATAAATACACATCATGGACGTGAATCAGTGCAACAGGACGCTAAAATATGACATTAAGGCAAATTCAGCTAAATATATTGGAAAGAAGGTAAAGCGGTTGGAAGTGACAAAGGTAAATTCAAGAGAGGATAAAGGGTTGGGAAGTGAAACTTAAATCCTACCTTAGAGAAGCGAAGAACGAATGTGAAGGCAAGAATTGTCGAAACGTTTCTGTTACCTCCTAAGCAATTAAGACATCATTCAGAGCCGAACAGTAGAAACACACTCTCCTGCCTACAACCAATCTGACCTTTTCCTCAACAGATCCAGTTCCAGTGACGAGAGCGATGAGGGGGAAGACGATATCACAAGCGCTACAGGACCCAAACATGAGCCAGTGACTCGCAGACGTTCCTTAAGCAGCATCTCCAGGCGAGTGGCCAAAGCTCTGACTCCTTTAGTTTCATCTAAACAATATTTTCAAACGCATCTTCACGTATAGGATACATCAGGGCTGTCCAACTGGCGGCATGGGGCCGACCAGCGGGAGTATCCTTCCTTTCCCCATGTGACAAATTTTGCCTAAAAAATATAAAAAAGTTCAATTTGCCCGTAACTTTACAATATAGGGGCTGAACGGCCAGGGTTCGATTCCCGGCAGAGGCAAGATGTTTTTCTCTACTCCACAGCGTCCAGACCGGCTCTGGGGCCTCGAGAGTCTCCTATACAGGTAAAAGGGGCTCTTTCCCCGGGGGTTAAAGCGACTGGAGCGCGAAGCTGACCCCTTATCTACATAATTCTCAAAGAATGGTGGAACTATACCCCCACTACCCCATATGTCTTCATGGAGTGGTCCCTAATTAATTTAAGCGCAGGAAAACCTTACTTTTGGCTTTAATATTACAAAGTAATTAAATTTAAATAAATGTTTTCCAGCCTCGTGGGTAAAATTCTTATTCATGTGCTTATGGCCCACAGACCTCAAATAAATGTACATGTATAGTGTGTCACGCGGGTATAACCGTAAGGTACAGCGCGGCCTCTCTGTGACTCGAGTTGGACAGCATCGCGGGAAGCGTTGGGATCCAGTAGAAATAAAGTGAATCTGAGTTATTTTGGTCTGGTGGTTGGGTACCAATGTTTCGGAGGAACATACTACCTCTACCCTCAGGGTTAGTACCCACCTACTAGCCTACGACACAATATCGCATTTCAGGCCGATCGTTTGCTAAGTCTGTATGTCCGTGTTGCAGTGACAGAGATAGCGACAGCGACAGCGACAGTTCAAGTAATGAGGAAGGAGCCAAATATGTGAACCGAAGAAGTGCCGATGATGACTCCAGCAACGAGAATGAGGAGACGGGTGAGGATACAGCCACCGACTGCGCCTCTGAGCCCAGCGCTTCCTCTCACGATGAGGATGATGGCAGCACAGAGGAAGCCGCGGACGACCCACCATCCGATTCAAGGTACATCACAGTACTACAGGGTGATCCATTTAAAATATTCCCAATATAAATATCCTCTAAAGCAGAAGTAGAGGTTCCTAGCCCGGAATTATGGACTCTTCACTGCAAAAATCAGAATATACACATTAATATAGTTCGAAGTCCTATATTACGTCGGCGGTAGGAAAAAAGAACTGACAGGAAACCGACCGCAAACAGACATGACATATTCTCTACGCATGTATATTGGGTATTTCAAAGGACAATTCCGGAATACAATGAAGAGCGGTGATGCATGCATTCATCGGAGGAAACTTACATCATGTTTTGCGAAGTCATTTACATTTTCCATCCAGAAATATATAAAATATGCATACTGTTTGGATACGGTTTTAAATGGGTCACACTGTATTTGAGGATGTATGTGGGAACAATGTCTTCTGAGTGAACGAATTTTTACAAGGCTTGAATGAGCCGTAGGGCCGCATGTAATGACGACACTAGTAGACATGTCGGCGCCGTACTGTCACGTGCCGAACGCCTCTGCACCATCACGCTACGCAGCCTTTACTTACACAAGTCTTAACATTTTTAAATTACGTAATGTTGTAAGATCCATTTGTTTACAGGAAGCCTCTAGTTTGAGCGGTGGTCGCCAGGTTCACACGTTGTCATCTTCCTATCATCACATACACCGACTTCCGTCCTGAAGAGGATAAGGTCCTGTGTTGTGTACCCCCACGTACCCATGTGATACCTCCCATGCGTGCTATATCATTCTTGATGTGACCATCCTAACGAGCCTGATATTCGGCTAAGGGTACAAAGTATGAAACACATCAAAATGCAGTTTCCTCCACCCCTTCCCGTCATTTCTCGCTCCTGGTTCCTAACATTACCTCTAGCGCCCTATTCTCACAACCTCCACCTCAGTCCATGCCACATTTATATGCAACTAATCACGTGATGCTCGCTCCACGTTGCAGACGCCGAAGAGAAGCGGAAAGTAACGAGAGAGAGAAGAGAGAGGCGAATGACGACTCCGATGAAGATGTGGACGGAGGGTTGACTAAGGAAGCTGCGGTAGTCTCGCCGATAAGGAGGTACGCTTCTTGTCAACTCTGATTGGCGTTGCCCTGGACTGAAGCACAAACAAACGGACATTAACCGCAAGTCTAACAACGGCAGAAGATTAGGCTGTTTCCTTGGGGGTGGGTTTCCCGCCACGGAAGCCCGGGTTCGAGCCCAATCATATGGGATTTGTTGTGGACAAAGTGGCACCGGGGTAGGTTTTCTCAGACTCGGTTTTCCCTGCCAATTCTTGTTCCACCTATGGCTTCACACTCATCAGCTATCACCCGGAGCTGGTACAATAGGCCAAAGAGTGGCCGACGCACCAATCTGATTGTCTCACACCACCCAAAGAAATAAAAACTAGCTTGGAGGAACTGAGAGAGAGAGGACGTCGGTCAGCCACTGCTGGTCTCAGAGCCGAAACTGGAACCTGGAAAGTGTGCAATAGGAAACAGAAGGGCAGAGCATTCTATTTCGATGTTAGGACGTTTGGAAGCTGACAGACAATTGGCTTGCTTATTACGGCTGTGACAATGTGCTGTGTTAGCAAACAGTCTGCCTCGAGCGTCTGTCTGTGGCAGTATACGGAGTGTCCTGGAGTCTAGATACAACACGTCTCCGAGACCACCTTTATCTGGCACATCCATTTAGCCCCTGTTCCATTCGGAGCGACAGCCAGACGACCCTGTATAAGAAAACAGTTCTTATTTTGGTTTCTTCGGGGTTGGGGCGAGAGACCACTTGGCACGTCGGCCACTAATTGGTAGCGGCCTCGGGTGATAGATAACGATGAGTGTGGAGCAGTCGGTGGAACGAGAAATGGCAGGGGAAACTGAAGTACTCGGAGAGAGCCTATCCCACTGCCACTTTGTTCACAACAAATCCCCACATGACCTGACCGGGCCGGCCGCGTAGTGACGGGTTAGGGGAAGACGGGGGAACCAACAGCCTCACTGAGTTCCTTCATGACGCTCTCAGCAGCTTGAATGGAAAGAAGAGGTCGTGGCCTATTCCAGGCAGTATCCCTACAGCCTGGAGCCCCGGCCGAGATTACAATCCAACATTTACCGAATATAAGTCAATGGCGTTACCGCTAAACTAAGCTGCTTGGTAGGCCGCGACATAGCTCAAGCGGTTAGTCGCTGGCTTCCCACCGCGGCGGCCCGGGTTCGATCTCGGGTCTGTTCAAGTGGGATTTGTGGTGGAAAAAGTGGCGCCGGGGGGGATTTTCTCCGAGTACTTCGGTGTCCTCTACCAATCTTCATTCCACCAATTGCTCCACAATCACCCTCATTATCATCTGGGGCTGATAGAATAGGCCAGAAGTGGCCGCCGTGCCGAGTGGACCCAGCTGGACACCCCCCTCCCACTAAGCGAATTAAAAAAACTGCTTGGTGGGATTATGTCTAATTGATAGCTTTTGTATGAGCTGCGCTGAACCTTTGATATCAGACCTTTAGTCTGAACGGCTGTTTGGGCTAATAAAGAAGACATGCGGTAGCGTAGTTGGTTAAGGCACTATGTTAAAAGCCGGAAGGCTGAGGGTTCGATACCTGATGAGGTCACTGGATTTTCAGTTGACCTAATCCTTCCAGCCTCACTATGGCCCTGAGGCCGACTCAGCCTCTAACAGAAATTAGTACCAGGAATCTTCCTGGGGGTAAAGGGCGGCCGGCGCGTGAGGCTGACCTCACCGCCATTTGTGAGCCGATTGTCTCACAACCGTATGAGCCTCCACGGCCCATTACATGTTTTAGTACAATAAATGCTACTCCATTGCAGGCGCCGTGCCCCTCAAGGCAAGGAAGACGAAGATATATCAACAAAGGAGCCGATAAACTATGATGACACTGTTATGGACCCGATTGGTGATCGGAAGCGAGAATCATCATCACCAAGGACGAGGAGGAGGTCAGTGTGGCACAAAAAGCATATCTTAATTATTTGGTGCGGTTGAATGGGTCACCAGCGGACGTAACTGCAGGGTTGGCTGTGGGGCAGACCCCAGAGATGAATTTCAAGAAGCCCCCCCCCCACAAGGGTTTCCATCCTGATCATATTCTTGTTACTGTCAGACAGTTGCGGGTTTGTTGATGTGGGGCGCCCTTTCTTACGAGACGACAGCTCTGTCGTTTACTACTAGCGCAGTCGCTCTCGGGTCAGTCAAGTGAGGCTCATGACCACATTTTACTGTCTCAAATTCGAGACTCCCCCAACCTGGAGGGCCACGTCCCCGTATTTATACCCCCAGGCACTGAGTTCCCTTCTAGTCGCCAGTTACGACTCGCCTCGCGTGGAGGCTCCACGCGGGGCTGACAGCTGGTCCTCGTTATATAGCCTCGGCACGGACCACACAAAAAACACCGATTCCAGCAGCTCTTCTCTTGCTCCGTACGTTATCTGTTATGGCCATCATGTGACTGCTACTTAGCCCTTTCTTAGCAACGGACGTGTTTGCAGAGCCGTTCCCTAGCAACAGTTCTATACTGGCCTCACAATTCTGGCTTTCAGCAGACATGCCATAATACATTTGCGCACATAATGCAACAGCTGAGAACACAAATGCTTAAAGTTTCCCTAGGCTGCCAACTTTATAAATCCTAACACATACACACAAACCGTTCACATAAAATTGTAGGCATGTTCACAATGTATCACCGAATCTCGGGGTCGAGTTGATTTGTGTCGGTCACGTTTGGTTTCATGTCTGGGCCCGGAGGCGACAATTTTCACCTTTTTCCTCAGTTACTCCAGTAAAATGGCGATATCAGACCACAACTATTTCCTTCCACAAGTTTTCCAATTCATTATTCGCTAATCATTCTATCACTCGATAGCCCAGTAAACCCTCGCTAATCCGGTTACAGTTAATCCAGATGTGCGGATAATTCGGATCGAAATGTGAAAAATTCTGTTCACATTTGAGTACGTACTTTAAACAGACAAATGACATTTAGCAGCAAGAGGGGTTAGAGCAAGAGGACTTTCAGACTGTGTTGAGGGCAGCTGGAGACACTGAAATCACGCAAGAAAATATCCAAGATTGGCTTCAGCTGGATAAAGGAGACCCTGGATTTCAGCTTCTGACAGAGGAAGAAATTGCTGCAATGATATATATATATATATATATATTTCTTTCATCACTACTGCCTACATT
>NW_019729207.1:1188292-1190149 GCF_002891405.2 Cryptotermes secundus | reverse complement strand
ATATATATATATATATATATATTTCTTTCATCACTACTGCCTACATTATTAAATTTCCCAATTATTTGTTTTCTAAGTTTTTTTTTTGTCTTTCAGGGCTACCCTTTGTAGCTTACTCCCCAATTAATCCGGATTAACTAGGGTTTACTGTATACTCTGAGTTACGGGGCAGCGTCAAGTCACAAAAAAAAAATGTGTGAACTGTGATGTGTAACTCGCTACACCACCACCAGTTGTCGCCACTGGACGGAGGGCAAAATTCAGGTTGAGAGCACCGGCTCGATGCCCCACATGGGTCTCAGACCAATCTCCACACAGCGCCCCACACAAAACTCAAATTATTGACCTTACAGCAAATATGTTCCCTCAATCGAAAAAAAAAATGCATCAGAAAAACCTGGTGTAGCCGCTGCATATTTGTATTCGGTTCGAATCTCTGGCAGGACACCACCGGTAATCCCCAATGAAGGTTTCGTGGTTTTGCTCATTCGCTCCAGGCGGATATAGGAACAGTACCTCAATGAGGCTACGTCCAACTCCTTCCAAATCCCAATTCATCATTCGACACTGACATGGACTGCAAAGTAACCACGCAAAATGCAGGACTCTGATGTTTGCCTGGGACAAACACAAACATGGTACGATGCTTGTCAAGGCAGACAGAGCCACCACGTATGATGAGCTCCGCCAATTAACTTAATGAGAAAAGTAAGCTCAAAATTAGAAAGCCTTGCTTAAGTCGTTTGTGTCTTACAATGAGCAGAGTTGGAGGGGAGGAAGCTCAAACGTGCGCAAGCAACATGAAGTCTAGGCTGCACACTTCACAATATAAACACGTTATTCTGACAACCAAACCCAGATACTATCCCCGCATTCGCCTGGAGGGACTGACGGAAACCACGAAAAACCTCCGTCAGACTAACCCACCGGTGTCGTGGAAGAGTTTCAAAGCGAGAAGAACCTCTGTATTACCGAGTCTAGCGCGTTACCGCTATGATAACCGGCCAGATGGAGACTCATGCTAAAAGTGGCCTCATTCACACATACACAGACTCCTCCACTTCTGCCCCCTCGACCTCTTGCATAACTAAAAAACTAATTAACGGAATAGTGTCATTCTTGAACAGCTAGAAGGTCGCACATCTGACCATGAACTTTCCTGCCCTATACGAAGAAGCCACAATGCTAGGTAATTACGGCGTTCAAAAGAGCCCCATACTGTTCCCTATCCTATTTGCATAAGATCCATTTTAATATTATTCCCCATTTACGCCTGGGTCGCCCAAATAATGTCTTTACTTCAGTTTCGGTACACCTTTATACACCCTGTCCATCTCATTCTGTGATCTGATGATCAAAACCGCTTGGTGGTGAATGCCTTAAACTAGGATGACCCTCATTATGCATCTCTGTCACTTGAATATTACGTATAAACATCCACCTCAAAACCTCCAATATATGTACATCCTTTCCTTGGTGCAAGAGATCACAGGTATCCAGTAAAGCTATCCTTGTAAGAGGCCGTAGAGGCCCATAGGGTTGTGAGACGTCGAAGCACCCACATTTTCTAGACAATCGGCTCACAGATGGCGGTGAGGTAAGGCAAAACTATCCCTGTAACAGGCCGTGGAGACCGATAGGGTTGTGAGACGTCGAGGTTCCCACATTTTCTACACAATCGGCTCACAGATGGCGGTGAGGTAAGGCAAAACTATCCCTGTAACAGGCCGTGGAGACCGATAGGGTTGTGAGACGTCGAGGTTCCCACATTTTCTAGACAATCGGCTCACAGATGGGGTTGAGGTTAAGTAAAGCGATCCCTGTAGCAGGCCGCGGAAGCATACAGAGTGGTGAGAC
>NW_019729207.1:1184743-1188149 GCF_002891405.2 Cryptotermes secundus | reverse complement strand
GAACATTTGCCGCCCGACAGCAGTCACTAATACCTCAGGTAGATGGGGGAAGCATTATAGATACCTCTCAGCCAGTAGAGCCGGTCTCGCTGGCTGGGCGGGACTGATGGTAAGCACCAGTACCGGCAGGATATAGAGACTGGTAGAAATCATAGAGGGAAGCACAATGGACCAATACAGGTCTCAGTGCATGGGGAAACCCACCCTCTCTAATAACTAACTAGAGACTGAGTCGACCTCAGGGCCATAGTGCGGGTGGAAGGGTT
This sequence comes from Cryptotermes secundus, assembly GCF_002891405.2. Classification (NCBI taxonomy): domain Eukaryota; kingdom Metazoa; phylum Arthropoda; class Insecta; order Blattodea; family Kalotermitidae; genus Cryptotermes; species Cryptotermes secundus. The sequence continues at coordinate 1,187,883 of NW_019729207.1, read as the reverse complement.
ACGTGAATCGAAAAATATGATCTCATTGAGAATCGAACCCGCGACCTTCAGGCTTGTAGCACAGTGCCTCAACCAATTATCCTACCCCCCCCCCCAAAGTAGAATTACAATGTTGTATTCTTTCGCCTTTCCAACGCCTGTGGAAACGACGGCTTACGCAAATACATTTTATGTTGAAGGCGTGAGGTTGACACATCCACAGTGTCGAGCGTGGCTGGAAGTCCGGTGCTCGTGGTGGCCCCGTCAAATGTTCCCGTGAAAGAGATTCCTAAGCAACTGAACCAGACACTCGAAACTCTGAAAGACAGAATAGACCACTTCGAGGACGAAGCGACGGCGGGGGAGCCAACGGTGCAATCGGTTGGAGTGATCGCAGGAGCAAGCACGAGGCAAGACAAGGACACTATCATCCACACCATTTCGTCGGCACAGTACATCGTGCATTAGGGGCTGCACAGTTCTCGGTGAACCAAAATGGTGACACACACACGCTCAGAACTATGAAGCCATGATATTCCATGATATTTAAAAAAAAAAATCAGTTCCTACTGCACAAATCTGTTTGTTTATATTGACAATCTTACAAAACAATGAAAAGTTCTTAATGTTAAATATGTGCTTTTAGAGAGTAAATATGATGAACTCCAAAAATACAAAAGACAAATGCTCAGATGAACGGTATTGGGTATCAGCAGAACGGCCATCAAAACCAGATCAGTCCCGCCAAGTCAGGGTGTGAAGGTTGGCAGGTCGCACGCTAGAAACATAACCTCAATCTGTGGCTATACAGGAACCACTGTCTCTGACTGGCAATTATTGTTAAATTTACTGTAAACTATCGGCTTACCAGCTCAGATTCTCAAGTGCCACCGTCCTTTCCTAACCTCCTTCTCCTTAGACACTGCAGCACAGGTTCCATTCATCCATCTAACTTTTGGTCTCCCCACTATCCCCTTTTTGGTGGTATCCAACTGAGCCAGTATGGGACATTTTAAGATTTGTTTGTACCATATACTGTTTGTTTATAAGAAACAATAAATGAAATGCATTTTTTTACTTCGATTTCTTATTTCGTTCACTGAGTGTAAATTATTCACGGTACTAACATTAAACGGAGCAGGGATAACGCAGTCGTTACAGCGACTGGCTACAGGTTCAACGACCGAGCGGTCGGAGTTCAAGTCCCGGTAGGGTCAAGAATTTTCTCTCCTCCAAGTAGCCCAGACCGGCTCTGGGGTCCACCTAACCTCATATAAAATGGGTATCAGTGGCTCCTTTTTCCGGGGATAAAGCGGCCGGGGCGTAAAGCTGACCACTCGCCTCCAACTAGTCCCAAAGTCAAGAAAATGTGGATATATACATGCACTCCTCCATACGCCTTCATGGCATAGTGCTTGACTAGTTAAGCACAGGGACAACTTTACCTTACCTTACTAACCATAAACAGGGGCCCACGGTGTGAATTTACATAGCCTTAAACCCTTTACACGTTATGAACGAGATAGCTGGACCGGAAACACCAGCTGATAATATCAGCTAAAAGTACAATTATCATGCCCTCTCCTAACACTGCAGCCCATTTGCAGTTCTGAGCAACACTGAACGCATACAACAAATCAAAGCGCATGTTTCAGTACTTAACGTGAGTGCGGAAAGGGTCAAGGCAAAAACAAATTCAATGAGAACAGTGATTTAAAATGGAAGCAACTGATATATTCACGTAGAGTTCAAATTTTGTGAATGCATGTCAAATTTCAATTTAATTCAGAGAATAATTTGATTCATCTTGCCATACAGAAAACTTCTGTAACGGTAAAGCTATCCTTGTAACAGGTCGTGGAGGCCCATAGGGTTGTGAGATGTCGAGGCTCCCACATTTTCTCTAGACAATCGGCTCACGGATGGCCATGAGTTTAAGTACAGCTACCTCTGTAACACGCCGTGGAGGCCCATAGGATTTGAGACTTCGAGGTTCCCACATTTTGTCTAGACAATCGGCTCACAGATGGCGGTGAGTTTAAGTAAAGCTATCTCTGTAACAGGCCGTGGAGGCCCATAGGGTTGTGAGACGTCCAGGCTCACACATTTTCTCTAGACAATCGGCTCACAGATGGCGATGTGGTTAAGTAAAGCTATCCCTGCAACAGGCTGTGGATGCTCATAGGGTTGTGAGACGTCAAGGCTCCCATATTTTCTTAACAATCGGCTCATAGATGGCGGTGAGATTGTCAGCCTTAAGCGCCGGCCGCCCTTTACCCCATGAAGATTCCTGGTACTCATTACTGTTGGAGGCTGAGTCGACCCCATGGCCATAGAACGGCTGGAAGGATTAGGTCAATAGAAAAAATCCAGTGACTTTATGGGGAATGGAACCCGAGACCTTCCGGCTTGTAGCATAATGCCTCAACCAAGTATGCTACCGCGTGCCCCCAGGAAACTTTTGTATGAGGAGGGAAAATAAAATGATTTCACTTCTTCTCTAAATAAAATTAAAAAAAAAAGTATACACTACATCGCCAAGACCAATCGGTTAATGTCCTTCGGAAAAAGTCGCTGTTTCTACTAGAAATCGCACAAAAAACACATAAATTCGAGTTGTGGGCAAATTCGACACACCTGTTTGCAGTTTTGAATAGGATGGCAGTGTGCTGAATTCCAATTTTACATAACCATCATCTCAGTGAAGTCTGCAGGGTTAAGTCAAGTCATTGTGGCGGCCATCTTTTGTGTCATCCTTCCGGTCTGTAGCGGAACGCCAATTTTGGAAGGCCCTCTATATCCATTCTTACCAAACGACTTATCCGGCATTTGTGTACTGTATTTGCATTAACGAGCGTCATTGTTCGAGGGTTTGGTTGTGCAGACATGCAAAGAATGTCACATCCCATCATAGCACGTCCCGTCCTCGTCCATTCCTTTCATACAGGAGCAGCGACGCGAGCGAAAACAAATCTTGGACTCATATGCAGCCATCTATGGAGAGTTGTCAGAACTAACTGCGGGACACGCGTAAAAGTATGCGGCATATTTTCAGTGCGTAGCATGAAATAGGATTAGGTTATGAAATCTGGTAGGGTTCTAATCCTTTCGGCCGCACTATGGACCCTGGAGTCGACTCACCATCTAACAGAAATTAATAC